>NC_133657.1:170757031-170943129 GCF_009905375.1 Apium graveolens
AGTAACCGTCAGAAATTGTGAGAGAGAATAAAAAAGAGAAAGAGTAGAATAAGAATGAAAATAAAAGATTTAAAAGTCTTTTATCTCTTTTACTTAGACACCCCACGTGAAAGTAGTTAAAAAGTAGTGGAACAGACCTTTACACCTGTCAAACATGCAGTAGTTAAGGCAAAAATTAATGGCCACGGTAAATAAGCAATTATTACTTATCACATACAGTTTTTCAAGGAGAAAAACCGTCCCACTAACCAAGTAATCCCATTAAATAAATGATTATTACTGCTTTATCTCTCAGGAACCAATATTCAAAAAAATATGACCGTTGAGGTAATGACCAAAAATAAACCAAGTAAATAAATACTGCCACGACAGCATCAGAACTTGATTATTATCAGAATTTAACAGGTCATCAGAATATGAAACGACTCAGAGACAAAATCTTGCAATAAAGTAAAATTTCATTAATATATTAAATGAATACATTTCATGAAACTTAAATTACATGCATAAAATTACAAGATTGCCCTAGTCTAAAATCTCTAACATCAACAGCCTTAGTCCTAGTCTAAAAGACTGACAAAGCTGACAGTGAAGAGAAACAGGAGGATTGCAATTAATCCTTCTTCTTCCTATCTTCAATAAAAAGAATAACAAGACGAATGATTCTCTCCTGCTGACGAAGAGAACGGAGATGAAGATTTCTTTGGACAGTCAACAAGTCATTTTTAATGATCTCTGGAAATTGAATCCAGAGATTAGAAGGAATGTTGTTTATAGGATAACGAGTTGGAACTCCATTGGTCCAGATGGTCACCTTGTCTGAGCCATAGAGGTAAAACCAACCAAACTGAGTCATTGTTTGAGAGAAAAAAGAATTGATTTATACTGAAGGATTATTGATCAGTTATATAGAAAAGGGAAGACCAAGGGATGTATGGAATGTGAAATGAAAAGAAGTAAAGCCTCGTCTCCCTTGACCGATGAGTAATAATGACAGCCATTGGAAGCTTAAAATAGGAGTTAATGAGCACACGAAACAAGTAAAAATTACCGTGCATGTACGAGTACCACTAACCCAAATTATGTTGACTGTTTATATCTCATCCAAACATATTCTGATTTTAAATATGACTGTTTCAGATTGAACCACAAATAAGTCAAGTAAAGAATTAGGATTTAATATCATAACTTAACAGTCATCAGAACATGACTCCTTAACTCGAAAAGTGAATGCCTATTTCTGTAATTCTTCACACAAATACTGATTTCATTTCTTCAGAACTTAATCATCAGAATTTCCATCATAACTTGTCCTCAAAATTTATGTAACTGACACTTAACCTGTTCATTGAAAATAACATTTATCACCACAGTAATTTTCATTATTCAAATGGAGTGTATGTGTGTGCAGTAAGCTAAATATCAGATAAAGATTAAAGTCTGATTCACTTCAGTACATCTTAGAAATAAGGCATAACTAAGAACTTTGCTCAAAATTTGTCATTATTCTGAAGTCTACTATAGAATGAGTTCATGCATGAGTCCACCTCAACTATTTTGTGCTCATTTTATGCATCTTTTGAAATTCCATTTTATAGTGGCTTCTCAGTATAAGTGAGTCACGACTGCTTATCAGAATTTATGTTATTATCAGAGTATTTCTCCAGTAATCATAGAGTATGAAAAGTCACCAAGAAAATATTTATTTTTCTTTTCTAATGCATATAACTTAAAACCAGAAATGCACTTGGGTCTTCCCTTCCACATTTTACTCTAGATATCAATGGAGTACCTGATTTTTATTTCTTTTCTTTTTCTTTTGATAAGTGAGGCTTATCAGCACTTAGTACATTCACCAAATTTACTAACATCAGAACTTAACAGATAAGAAGCACTATTCTAGTTCTTGACTTAGTAATAAGATACACAAAGTAAACTTAACTAAGCTCAATATCAGAATTTGCTTGTGTTAAAAGATTTCCACATAAACAATTACTTCAAACATGGGATTTTTAGAGTATTAAAGACTATTAGTTCAGCATCTAGCACAATTATCCTCATTGGATTGAATAGTCACAGAGACATGCATATCACTATCAGAGTTTAGAAATTCACATCAGACAACAATCAGCACTTAAGCAAATTTTAATTTAAGCACAAAATACACAAAGATAGTAATATCTGTAAATACTGATCATAAAATATGATGTATCTGAACATAAACTGAAAAGATTTAGAGAAGGAACCTGAAACCATTCCAAGTTCATTTACCAATCTTGTAAAAGTAGCTTCACACCGTGGTTTTGTGAAGATATCTGTTAGTTGTTGATCTGTTGGAACAAAATGCAATTCCACTGTACCTTCATCCACATGTTCCCTTATGAAGTGGTACCTAATGCTGATGTGCTTTGTCATTGAGTGTTGAACTGGATTACCTGTCATAGCAATAACACTTTGATTATCACAGTAAATAGGAATTTTAGAAAATTCTAACCCATAATCCAGTAACTGATTCTTCATCCAAAGAATCTGTGCACAGCAGCTTCCTGCAGCAATGTATTCTGCTTTTGCAGTTGATGTAGAAATTGACTTCTGTTTCTTGCTAAACCAAGAAACTAATCTGCCTTCAAGAAATTGGCAACTTCCACTTGTGCTTTTCCTGTCAATTTTGCATCCTACAAAATCTGCATCTGAGTAACCTATTTGCTTAAAGTCTGATTCTCTAGGATACCACAATCCCAGGTCAGCTGTACCCTTAAGGTACTTGAAAATTCTTTTCACATCTGTTAGGTAAGGTTCTTTTGGATCTGCTTATAATCTTGCACATAGACAGGTAGCATATATGATATCAGGTCTACTTACAGTAAGATAGAGTAGTGAGCCAATCATACCTTTGTAATCAGTAATATCTACTGATGTACCAGTATCCTTATCCAATTTTGTTGCAGTGGCCCTGGGAGTGGATGTACTTGAACAATCTTGCATTCCAAATTTCTTCAGCAAATTTATGGTGTACTTGGATTGACAAATAAAAGTGCCTTCTTCCTTCTGCTTGACTTGAAGGCCCAGAAAATAGCTAAGTTTCCCCTTCATACTCATTTGATAACTTGACTGCATCAGCTTGGCAAACTTTTTACAAAGTCTGTCATTTGTAGAACCAAAAATGATATCATCAACATATATCTGCACCAAAAGTAAGTCCTTTCCATGGTTGAGATAAAACAATGTTTTGTCAATAGTCCCTCTGTTAAATCCACTTTCCAGAAGAAACTGAGCTAGTGTCTCATACCATGCTCTTGGAGCTTGCTTAAGGCCATAAAGTGCTTTGTCTAGTCTGTAGACAAGATTAGAAAATTTTGAATCTACAAAACCTGGAGGTTGTTCAACATATACTTCCTCTTCCAATTCTCCATTGAGAAAATCAGTTTTCACATCCATTTGAAAGACTGTAAAATTTTTGTGAGCAGCATAATCCAAAAATATCCTTATGGCTTCCAATCTAGCAACTGGTGCAAATATTTCATCATAATCAATTCCCTCCTATTGAGAATATACTTTTACAACTAGCCTTGCTTTATTCCTTCTAATTATGCCATCACTATCAGTTTTGTTTCTGAACACCCACTTTGTACCAACAACAAATCTGTTCTTTGGTCTTGGCACTAAGGTCCAGACTTTGTTTCTTTCAAATTTATTTAACTCTTCCTGCATTGCTTGCATCCAATCAGCATCTTGAAGAGCTTCTTCCACTTTCTTAGGTTCAGTCTGAGAAAGAAAAGAATTATAGAGACATTCATTTGATGTAGCTGTTCTAGTTCTGACAACTGCATCAGGATTTTCAATAATTAAGTCAGGTGTATGTGCTTTAGTCCACTTCCTTGCAGATGGAAGTTTTTCTCTAAAACTGGATGCTCCCCCATGATCCATGCTGTCTTCATCAACATTTTCTGATTCTCCCCCTGAAATTATGCTCTCTGAGTTGGATCCTTCAGAATTTGAGTTTCTAGAAATATCAGCACTTGAGTTTCCAGAATTATCAGAACTTGGCCCATCAGAACTTGATGAATCAGAACTTGAAGAGCCTGTTATAGGTTCTGATGCTTCTTGAAATGTGGTTGTATCTTCAGTATGTTGCCCCTGCACAGATGCATCTCCCTTTGACGTAGTCACCACAGTTTCAATGACATCAGAGTTTAATCCATCATAGTTTGCAATATCAGGATTTAGAGTGTCAGGATTTAGACTTTCAGGATTTACAGTATCAGAATTTAAAACTTCATTCTCAAATCTCAGCTGATCATGATCATTGAAATCTTCAAGTCCTGTAATCTTCTTATCATCAAAAGAGACATTGATAGATTCCATGACTATCCTTTTTCTTAAATTATAGACTCTGAAGGCTTTGTGGAAAGTGGATATCCAACAAAACTTCCTTCATCAGCTTTTAGATCAAATTTGGATAGCTGTTCAGGATGAGTCTTAAGAACAAAACACTTGCATCCAAATACATGAAAATACTTCATATTTTGCTTCTTTTTCTTCACCATCTCATATGGTGTTTTTTCATGCTTGTTAATGAGTGTTGTATTCTGAGTAAAACAAGCAGTCTGCACAACTTCAGCCCAAAAGTAGGTTGGAAACTTTGCTTTATCAAGCATAGTTCGTGCAGCTTCAATAAGAGTTCTATTCTTTCTTTCAACAACTCCATTTTGCTGTGGAGTTCCAGGAGCAGAGAATTCCTGCTTTATTCCATGATCTTTGCAGAACTCTTCCATAATCAAATTCTTGAACTCAGTGCCATAATCACTTCTTATGATTTTCATAGAGTCTTTGACCAATTTATCCAGTTGTTTGACATGATCAATCAAGTTAGATGCAGTTTCACTTTTTGTGTGCAAGAAATACACCCATGTATATCTGGTGAACTCATCCACTATGACCATAACATATTTCTTTTTTACAATAGACATGACATTCACTGGACCAAATAGATCAACATGTAGTAAGTGATAAGGCTCAAGAATTGAAGATTCAGTCTTTCTCTTGAATGAAGATTTTCTTTATTTTGCCTTTTGACATGAATGACAAAGACCATCAGGAGCAAATACTGATTTTGGCAGTCCTCTCACAAGATCTTTCTTAACTAGTTCGTTTATATTATTGAAATATAAATGAGAGAGTTTCTTGTGCCAATCCCAGCTTTCTTTAATTGATGCTCTACTTAACTGACAGATTACAGAACCATCAGTATTTGTTGAAAGCTTGGCTTCATAAATGTTACCATGCCTGTATCCTTTCATAACAACTTTGCCTGTAGATTTGCTTACAACTTTACAGTGTTCTTCAAAGAAATCCACATAATAACCTCTATCACAGATTTGACTAACACTCAGCAAATTGTGTTTAAGTCCTGAGACTAGAGCTACTTTTTCAATGATGACATTCCCAAGATTGATATTGCCATATCCTAAAGTTTTTCCAATGTTACCATCTCCATAAGAAACACCTGGGCCAGCTTTCTCCACAAAGTCTGATAGCAGGACTTTATTTTCAGTCATATGTCCTGAACATCCACTGTCCAGAACTAGGATATTTTTCCTGTTGCCCTACAATCACAAAGACCACTAATGATTAGTTTTAAGGACCCAGACTTGCTTGGTTCCTTTGGCCTTATTAAGTTTGTTAACATTTGCAGCGGATTTAGCATCAGAGTTTATGTTAACATTTTTCTTATCAGCATTTACACTATCAGACTTTGTATCAGAACTTACACTAGAAGGAACAATGCTAACTTTCTTTAAAGAAGGTTTTATTTGATAATAATCATAGGACAAACTATGATATTCCTTACAAGTATAAATGGAATGCCATAAACTACCACAATGAAAACAAGGATTTTGTGGCCTATATCTAACAGACTGACTCTTAACTCCTGACTTTGAAGGTAAGGAGTTTATGTTCTTATTTTTCCTGCAAAAAGAAGCCAGATGGTTAAAATTTCCACAGTTATGACATGTTTTTCTAGGAGCATTAGGAACAGGCTTATAATTGTTACTTTTATTCACACCTTCCTTTCCATTCCTATTTTTCCTAGGTGACTTTACCTTGTTTACATTCTTAACATCTTTCAGTTTATGCTTAAGCTGCTTCTTTGTCATTAAGCCTATGTTTACTTCAGTTGGCTTACCCTGTTTTGGTTTGTCAGAAGTTAATTTCTCTTTAACTTCTGATTTATCATTATCAGAATTTACAGCTACAAACTTAACAGGATTTACCTTTGGCTTTTGTTTAACAACTATAGGCTCAATCTCTACAGTTCCCTTATCATTCTTATCATCTCCATAACCTAAGCCTTATTTCCAGTTTCCACTACTTAACAAATTCTGAGTTGTTCTGCTAGAGTTAGTCCAAGTCCTGATTATCTCTTTTTCCTTTTCTAACTCAGTTTTTAGAGATTCATTTATTTTAAGTATTTCATCCCTAACATAAAAGGCATCATCTCTATCTTTCTGAGTTTGATGGAACATGACTAACTCTTTTTTTAAATAATCATTCCTCTTCTTATAAGCAAGATTTTCAGAAGTTAATCTTTCACATGTTAAAGTTTGATCTCTATAACTAATGAACATGGTTTTAAGATATCTTCTCAACTCATTAATATCATCAGTATGAAAGGCATAAGTAGTTTGAGGTACCTTTAAGTAAGCAGTATCAGAATTGCTATCAACATTTGCCATCAAGGCATAGTTCACCTCACTTTCAGAATCTAAAGTGTCTGTCCAGCTTTTCTTCTTTGTGACAAGAGCCTTGTCTTTGTCACTCTTCCCTTTCTTGCAATCAGGAGATATGTGGCCTTTCTCACCACAGTTGTAGCATTTGACATTTGAGTAATCTCCTCTGTCAGACTTTCCTCCTCTGCCTTCAGATTTTCTGAAACTCTTCTTATCAGAACTTGCACCTTTCCTGGAAAACTTCTTTCCCTTTCTGAATTTCCTATATGCAATACTTGTGATTCCTTTCACCATAAGAGTACACAGCTTCATCATCTCTTCATCAGCATCCATTTCAGGTAAGCTTTCAGTTTCTGAGTCATGATCACTATCAGAACTTGATGACTCAGTATCAGACTTTATGATGAGAGCTTTTCCCTTGCCTTTCCTTGAGGTAGCTGCTTTGGGGGATTCCTCTTCAGCCTTAAGAGCAACTGTCCTTGACTTTCCTCCTTTCCTCTTGCTTCTTTGTTCCATCTCAAGTTCATGAGTCTTGAGCATCTCATAAATTTCATCAAGAGTCGTTTCTTCAAGATTATAGTTGTCTCTTATAGTTGTGGCCTTCAAATCCCAACTTTCAGGAAGAGCTAACAGAAATTTAAGATTTGAATCTTCAAGATCATATTCCTTATCAACTAGTGACAAATCATTCAAGAGTTTGACAAATCTGTCATATAAACCAGTCAATGACTCATCAGGTTTTGAGTCAAAGTGTTCATACTCTTGAGTGAGTATAATTTTCCTGTTCTTCTTAATTGAATCAGTTCCCTGGCATCTTATTTCCAAGGCATCCCATATCTCCTTTGAAGTCTTGCAGTTAATTACCCTGTTTGACATTACATTATCAATGGCACTATGCAGCAAGTGTCGTACCTTAGCATCCTTAACAATTAATGAGATATCTTCAACAGTGTAATCACTCTTCTCCTTTGGTACAGACTTTGCTGGTTCACCTGCAACTACCACAGAGAGTTTGGTTGGCTTGTGTGGTCCTTCATTAATTCTGTCAAGGTATTTTGGATCAGTAGCTTCCAGAAACATAGACATTCTCACCTTCCATATGGGATATTCAGATGGTTTCAGTATGGGAACTCGAATAGTCTCATATCGACTATGGATTTGAGTCTTTGGAGGTTCTTCAGTTTTGGTGTGCTTGGTTGGAGTTTCTTCTTCAGACATGATTGTTTTTGGATCTTAAACTGTTTGTGTGTTAACAGATCTGCTCTGATACCACTTGTTAGGTCACACACACTGTAGAAGGGGGTCGAATATAGTGTTTATCACAATCAAATCGAATTAAAGAACACAAGTAACAGAAAACAAGCTTTATTAAACTCTGTTACAATATGGAACTGTCCTCTCTCAGTGATGAACAACTTATCACGAGAGCTGCTAGGGTTACAATAAATAATAACTTCGATTATAATAACACATATAGTGTAAACCCTACGTCTGTGTTTATATACTACACGGTTACAAGATAATCTCTAATTGATATGGAATATAATTCTGCTTCCTAAAATATATCAACTAGTTATCTTTTCTTCCAAGTATTCTATTCTTCATAGAATTCCTTCTTCATGCATATCTCTTCTTGCGTTTATCTTGATCTTCTTTCCTTTCAATCAGCCGCCTTCCTTATCTGAAAGTCTCCTTAAGTCCTGATATTATCTTCTGATAAATATCTCCTGATAACTTAAGTTCTGACAACTTAAGTTCTGACAACTTAAGTTCTGACTTCAGTATAAGTGCTGATTTCCAGTTAAGTACTGATTTGTCATGTTTAAGTAAGATCTGAAAACTAAACACAAATCATATTAGTCATGACATTATCAAATATATCTAACAGTAAGCACCTTTCTGCTAGTTTTGAGACAAATCTCATGAGTGCTGCTAGGGATCTCGCTAGCTTCTACACATCTCTTTGGGTCCTAGGAGCCCTCATCTCCTGGATTGCTTTTATTTTATCCGGATTGGCTTTTATGCCTCTGTTGCCTTCTCCTACGCCGAAGGTACATTTCTCCGGGTTCAGTTTGAGTTGGTTCTTCCTTAGGTTGTCAAAGCACTCCTTCAGATCTTCTACATGTCCTGGTATAGTTGTTGATTTAGAAATCATATCGTCGATATAGTATTTTAATTTCCTCCTAATCTGGGACTTAAATATCTTGTTCATGGCTCTCTAGTAAGTTGATCCTGCGCTTGTCAGTCTGAAGGGTAGCATCACATAAGCATAGACTGCTCTGTGAGTTATGAATGCTGTCTTAGGTATGTCCTTTGGGTTCATTTTGATCTGGTTGTATCCGGAGAAAGCGTCCATGAAACTTAGCATGATATGTTCAGAAGTGGAATCTATCAATTGATCAATATTGGGGAGAGGGTATGGGTCCTTCAGGCATGCATCATTCAGATCAGTGTAGTCCACACACATTCTCCATTTGTCGTTGGACTTCTTCACCATAACAACATTAGCTAGCCATTCCAAATATTTGATTTCTTTGATGATTCCTGCTTTGAGTAGCTTTTCCACTTCTTCGTCTATGGCCTTTTGCCTTTCTGGGGCAAAATTCCTTCTCTTCTGTTTGACTGGTTTTCTGTTGGGGTTGACATCCAAGCTGTGCATTGTTATGGACTCATGTAGTCCTGGCATGTCTCTTGGGCTCCAGGCAAAAACATCTTTGTACTCCCGGAGCAGGGACACTAACCTTTCCTTGAAGGACTCTTGTCCTGATCAAACTTTCACCTTTTTATTCGGACTGCTTCTATCAACCTGGACTTCTTCTATTTCTACCGTGGCTTCGATTTTTGCTTGTTCTTTGTTTGAAACTATTTGATAAATTTGGGCTTCAGAGTTCTTCTTTAGATAGTAGTTTTCTTATTCTGATTCTTTGGTTTCTTGCATGATAGGACTAGCTTGGTCAAGGACCTGATTTGCCTTGTTGACTACCATGACTTGGTTGCTTGCCGGTCCTTCCAGTCTTGTTATATTTGCTTCTTGTTCCGGACTTGACTCAATGAGTTGTATTTATTTTGTGGTTTCTTCTCTTGGCCTGGGTCGGTGCTTCTTCATGCTTTTTTGCTTGTGAAGGACTGTTGCCTTCCTTTTGTTGTCCTGGTGGGTTTCCGCCATGACTAACCCCTGGGTATAGCATGTCTCAGCAACTCCATAATCTCCTTTTATTTCCCCGACTCCCGTCGGGGTTGGGAACTTGATATTGAGATGGGAGATTGAAGTTACCGCTTGCATCATTATTAAAGCTGATCTGCCAATGATTCCATTGTATGACGAAGGAGCATTGATTACATAAAACTTGATGACATGAGTCACTTGGTTAGGAGCAGTTCTAAAAATGACTGGTAGATATAAAGTTCCTTGAATCGGGACCAAGTTATGTCCGAACCCATAGAGGGGGTCCTCCCGGCACTCGTTTGAGCGGACATTCCCTAAGTGCATTCGATCCACTTTGTGCTTGAAGAGAATATTCAATGAGGAACCATTGTCTATGAGCATTCTTCTTACTTCATTATCAAAGATGTCCAAAGTGACAACCAAAGCTGCATTGTGATGAGGGTTGACTCCTTCATAGTCCTTACTACTGAAGGATATTACCAGGTCTGGGAGTGATTGGATTGAGAGCACTTCTTCATCAAAGTCCGGGCTTCGAGGTGGGGAGTGGGAGCCTTCTACGACTACGTTGACTACATTCTTTCCTCTCTTCTGCGCTTCCCCTTTATTGTTGCTGTCCCGGACTAAGTACTTGTTCATATTTCCTTTCTTCACTTGGTTCTCAATGAAGTACTTGAGTGATAAGCATTTTTTAGTCTTGTGTCCATGTGTTTCATTATAATCACATTGCCTATTGTAGAGCCTGCTCTCCGGAGGAGTTTGCATTGGCTTTGGAGGATAATAGAAAGGCTTGTCTTTTACCTCCTTCAAGATTTCCTCCCGGGTCATGTTGAGAGGAGTCCAGTCCGATTCCTGCTTTGGCTCCCGGGGTTGCTTCGCGGGTCCTGGATCGCTCTTTGACTCCTACTTAGGACCAAGTCTCTGAAAAACTGGAGTAGTTTATCTTTCTTGGCTTTGTTGGTTTTGCTTGAAATTCTTATCCTGATGGTAACCCCCTTTCGGTCGGTCATCAGTGTTTTTGCTCCTAGAGACCCCATTCCGGGTCATCCTCATTGCCTGGAGCACATCTGTTTCCTTTGAATCTGGAAGCCATAGAGTAAGCTGCTGCCAGACTTTGCGGCTCCTTATTGATTAGCTCAATGATATATCTCTCATTGTGTTCTGGGTCCAACTTTCTCCTGAAAATGCTTAAAGCTTCCCTCTCATCCATGCTCGAGACTTTGTTGATTGCTTCCTGGAACCGGCGCATGTATGCAGAGAGAGACTCATTGTCATGCTGTCGGATTGTCTCCAGGTGACACATGTGCATTTCGTGCGTTTTGTTTGCCCGAAATCTCCGAAGGAAGGAAGCGCGGAACTCTTTCCAACTATGGATGCTGTGGGAGGGGATCCTGCTGAACCATCTCTAGGCCCCTCCCTTAAGAGTTGAAGCGAAAAACCTTGATTTTGTCAGGTCATTGTAGTAATATATTTGCGCTATCTGCTCAAAGTAGTTCAGGTGCTCCTCCGGGTCTCCTAGACCATCAAAGGAGTCAAAGTTGTAATGCTTCAAGTCCCGCTGCCGGGGAATGGCCTCTAAGGAGTGGCTGAAAGGAGTTAGTGTTTCCCCAATTTCTACTCCTGAGTCTCTGTCCATCTTTCTTTGCAATTCATAGATTATATCTTTCAGGTCCTTCTACTTTTCTTCTTCTTCATCATCAGAAATCAGCTCCGGAGTAGGGTCTCTCCGGGTTCTCTTGCTCCTGGGCTTGGCTAGTAGCTTCTCTTCTTCTAGCTGCATTCTCTTTTGGATCTTTAGCTCAAGCTTTGCTTCTTCCTCTTTCCTGATTTGCTCCCGCACCTCTTCCAACTTTCTCTGCTTAACAGCTTCTGCTTCTTTTTATTGCCTTGGTCTTTTTTTCTTTTCTTTCCCTTGGCTCCAATTCGGTCAAAAACAGAGCTCTTAGATTGCTGGGAGTCCCCGGACTCGTCCGGTTCCTCCTCGAGTTCGGCTTCTTCCTGGAGCCGGGTTTGCTCCCGCCTGTAGAGCCTGATTGCTTCTGCCAGTTCATCACTTGTAAGGTTGGCCATGTGTTCTTCAGCCACCGGGACATTAGTGTACTTGTATTGGTTCAGCTCAATAAGGCTTCTGGCGTCCCTGGTGTTAACAATTCTCTCCACTACGGGAGTGTGCAGTGGTTGCTCCTGGAAAATTTCTCTCTCAGCTCCTGGATC
Source organism: Apium graveolens (assembly GCF_009905375.1). NCBI lineage: Eukaryota > Viridiplantae > Streptophyta > Magnoliopsida > Apiales > Apiaceae > Apium > Apium graveolens. Next base: position 170,769,140 of record NC_133657.1, read on the forward strand.
AAGGGCTTAGGAGTGGTCCGACTCCTGGACCTGAGTACTAGCAGATGGTCTTCCAGAATTATGCTTTCCTGGTCTTGCCATTTCTCAACAATACCAACAACAACTAACAACAATATGCTACAGAAAGTATCAATCTAAGGTTGCTTTTTGAAAATTGCAAAAACTACCCAGAATAATAGCAAATACTAACAAATAGCTTCCTGGGACTAGTTTAAACAATCTTCTAGGACTACTCAACAATGTAGTAGAACACAAATGCAATATCCAAACTAGAGAAAAATCGTGGTTCTAAAACGATCAAAACTAACAATAGCACACACAAACGTGGCTTAAATCAACAAAATAGGGCTCACACAAATGTGGCCTAAAATAACGAGCACATACAAACGTGGTTTAAATAAACGACATTCATGCTTATGGAAGAATTTGGTTGCTTAGGTTCTTATAAGTTAAATAAATGGACTCTTTCAAGAGCTTGCTGATGAAGGTGAATCCAGGGGCACCAAGACCCAAGGATGGAGAGCCCCCCTTCTAGCGCCAAATGATAACTCCTAGTGGCGGGGCCGCTCCTTCGACACTGTGCCTGGATCCTTCTCCGCTGTGGAGGTGTAACTGTCGTGGGGCTCCTACAAAACAACACCGGAAGAGGGATTTGGGTCCCGTGGCACCTCCGGTGTGAGAGTAAGTACTCGCTTTTGGGGAAGATGAAGATAGATATGAATGAAGGTGGTTGTGTGTGTATATGATTGTAAGAGGGTGATTAACCCCAAAACCTCACCTTCTTGGGCTATTTATAGCCCAATGATAGGGTTTTGGGGTTGGTACCTTTAAATCTTAGCCATTGGTTCTGGGAGCGGAGGGCACCTGGCTGGAGTGGATGTTATACACGTGTCAGAGCGGGATTGGCCGAGGAATGTTCTGAGGATCCTCTGATACGTGCCCTGATTATTCCCATGATTGATGTGTGACAGTTGTCCCTATCATATGCTTGGGCCAGTATCTCACGTGCTGGGATTCCTCAAGGTTGTTCTTGCGGGACTGGGTCAGTCAGGACTGACAGTGTCCGGGCGTAGACTGATTTAGGATGCAGGATTAGTCCTTCCAGGAGCTTCATGGAGTTAGGAGTCGAGGACTAGTCCTTTCAGGAGCTGCATGGAGTTAGGAGTCGAGGACTAGCCCTTCCAGGAGCTGTATGGAGTTAGGAGTCGGGGACTAGCCCTTCCTCGTAATTATAATTTTGGGGCTTAATTATCTTAATTATGGGAATAAAAACACCCTTAATTTATTTTAGAGTATTAATTTATGTAAAAATTTAAATAGCTGCCACAAAATTATTTTATTCATTTTATTTAACAAAAGTCAGAAAATAGAAACAAAACTCAAGAACAAGAGTTGGGGGAGTGATTCCTTCTTGAAAATAAATCGAATGATTTTGGGGGTTATAGAAATCCGTTGTTGGCGTTCTTGATATCAAATTAAAGCCCTTGAAGAAAGCTTTCTGTTCGTACCAAGATCATCATCTGAGGTAAAGTGTTATGTAAAATCGATTTTTAGTGTTCTTAATCTTGAAATTCGATTTTTGATTTGTAAGGATTTTTGATTGATTTCGATATTATAAATAGCTTTAACATGATTCCAGGAGTTGATTCCATTATTTATTTGCACCGTATGATTGCTAAATGATATAGCCCGAGTTCTTGGTTGTTTTGAATATTGATTTTGATTTTCAGAAATTTTTATTGATTGGTGAGTGCTTTTGCTTAAATGGTGAGATTATTGTGATGCTTAGCTTTGTTTTGATAATTTAAATGTGATTTTTGGTGTCGATTTGATTCAAATCGAGTTTTTCGTCGGAAAACTCGAGAAACCGTCGGTTTCCATGGCTTTTTAACCGGAATCGTTGAAGCAGTGATGGGTTCTTTTCGCTGTGGTGTTATCTGAGTTGCTGAGTTCGAAAGGAGGCGTGGGGGCTGGGAAACGATTCGAATCCGTTCCGTTTTGGCCCAGATGGCAGTCACCAAAAATGGTGAACTCGCCGGTTTCTAGGACGAACCCAGATTCCTGTTGAGTCCGGCCAAAATCCGGTGGCCTTTCCCCCCTGTTTTCTTCTGTTTGATCTGCATTCCCCAAAACTCAAATCCAAATACTGTTTTTACTAAATTCTTTTTATTTATATCTCAAAATTCATTTCTTAAATTCTAAAAAAATCAATTCTTTAGTTTCAAAAATCATTTATAAATTATTTTAAATTCTAAAATTAGTTACTCAATTATTTTAATTCTAAAATTTTATTTCTTTTTATTATTTTAAAAATCCAGTTTGATTTAATTATTTATAATTTGTTTTAGTTAATTATTTATGGATTTAATTAATTGATTAATTCACTTAATCAATTAATTTTATTCATAAATAGTTAAATAAAATGTAAATTATTTTATAATTAATTCAAATAAATCCTAAAAATTATTTTTAAGCTTTTAAAAATTATATTTTGGTATTTAAAAATTAATTAATATTATTATTAATTGATTTATTCCCATTCATTTCTTATTTTATTCGTAATAACTAAACTGTTCGTCCGTTTAATACGAAACGAACGCGTATAGACTCAGAAAAATATTCTGCTTTTAATAAAAATACTTTCGAGATCTAATTTCTTTTTATAGCAATGTTATGTGATTTGCGAGTCATCCTGAGTCGATATTTGATGATAAACACTGTTATTGACCCGATTTCAGTTTTAAACGTACCGAGTCGAATGTTTTGACGAACCGAGGCATGTGTTATAGGAATTATGTGATACGTGGATTATATGATTATGTGCTATGTGAAATACATGCGTACGTGGTTCCAGGGTCTTGTGCTGAACTGTTTTCTTTATGTGTGGGCTATCGTATGGGTAGACAATAGGGTTTTGACGCGCAGTTCGTCTAGTAATTATCGTTTAGACGATTAAAATTGTACCCTTTTAATTATAGATGGGGATCATTCGAGTTGATCAAGACATGGTGTTGGATAAAGAGTGCGATGGAATGGTATTGGATGTCTGGTTTCTAGCAATTACAGGAGCATGTCAGTAAAGTGTTGAAAAGGAAAGACGGTGATGTTTTGAGACCGAATGTCAGAATATATGCGTCTTTGCGAGTGTGACTAACTACTAAATCTCAAAGGCAAGTATCCCTATCATCACTTATTGTTCAAGTGATATTTATTTTAAATCTTCTTATGCAAGTATTGCCTTCCCTATTCTCAGTTCGGTATAGATAAATGTTTTACATATCGCTGAAATAAATGTTCTGTTTATGCAAGAACTTATCTTCTATTCTATTGTAGATATCGGTTTTTATATCAAAACGACCTATATATACTGTAATGATCTTGCTGAGTATTTCTTCCACTAATACTTTTCTATTTTTAAATTTAACCTCCAGTGAGGATTAGCTTGCGCTGTTTAGCCGCGTAATTCGAGAAAGCAAAGAAGAAGCTCTTGGAAGGTGGTTGGTCCAGGATTTGCGGGCTAGTGTAAGTTCTGTTAGGAAAAGTTGTTTATATTATATTATATTATAATTGTGTTATTTTATAGTTGGGCCTGGTATACTTCTTTTTGAAGTTATACTAGCGGGTTCGTATTGAATTGGAATTTGTTAAAAAGAGTTTTAAAAGGAAGTGAAAATTATTTATGGAATTTGGAATTCTTGTTTCTAGAACTGTAGCCTTAAAAGATCTTGGATTAGTTTGGGGTCATAAATGATATATATCTCCCGCTGACATTTATTTATTGATTAAACAGGTTAATTTGGATTAAAGTTTTATAGTGGCGACCAAATCCTATAACCCCGGATTTGGGGGCGTTATAATAACTGCCATGTAGGAATAATTAAATTAGTTTGAGAGAAGTAAAGTTTGGGAAGTAGTTCCTGCACCAAGAAATAGAAGCATTATTGGAACAAAATGGGTGTATAGGAACAAGATGCATGAAAATAGAATTGTGACAAGGAACAAAGAAAGACTGGTTGCTAAAGGCTACTCACAAGAAGAATGAATCAACTAAGATGACACTTTTGCTCCAGTTGCAAGATTTGAAGCAATAAGAATCTTCTTTGCATTTGCTGCATACTCAAATTTTAAGGTGTATAAAATGGATGTGAAAAGTGAATTCCTCAATGGTGAACTGGGAGAGGAAGTCTATGTGCAACAACCATGTAATAACCCCAATTTTTTGGAATTTTTGAAACACGGTTGAATAGTAACTTTTGCTGATGATGCTGATTAAGGAAAATTATCAGACCACGCTATATAGGAGTACTGTTATAGAAATTCTAAGATCGTATTAGTATTCCATAAAGTAAATAAGTGTATGTAAAGATCGTCAGAATCCAAATTCGAACACTTTGATTTTTCCCGAAAATCCACCAGATACCGAAAGAATTGAGTATAAGGTAACATGATTAAAAGAATTTAATTCAAAGATTATAAGAGAGGATCATAAAAGGAATATAAAATATTGAGAAAGGTTTAGGGGAACCCAAGTAATAAGATCCCGGGTATGATCCCTCAAACAATAAACGAGAACGAAAGTTAAGCGAACCGTATAACAGATCAGCGGTCATTAGCCAAGTAATTAGGGGTTAATCAAAGAGGTTAATGGACGATGATGTCATCACACCAACAAGAGGAAGACAAGTGTAACAACATGACATAAGCAGATGACATAAGCATGACCAAAAAGGGAAGGAAGTGATGGTTGATTATAAACCACACAAAATTTAGCATGGTTAAAAGGTTAATTAATCAAAACAAAACAAAACAACCAATCGAAGGCAAAACAAATCACAAAACACAAATTAGAAGTTGACTTTTGCTTTCCAAGAACCAAAGCTCTCGGCCAAAACCAAAGCAGCAACTTCAAACTACCATATCTACTTCAATACTCACTCAAATAGTATGTTCTATAGCTCTTTGGAAAGGTATTGAGATGACCTACAACTCTCGTTCACAAGTCTCGTCCAAATAAGCAAGGTAAGATCCTCGTTTTGACAGTTCTTTCAATCTGACTTTTAGAAACTTCAAAACCTAACTTTGTGTTCTTGATTTCTTTGGAAAGATCAAGCTTGTAGGAGGTTAGATTAAGGCTCCCTAAGGCTTCCTAGCAACTTAATACCTACCAAGGAAGGTATCAACTTCAAACCCTAGCTTTGATTTTATGATTCCATTAAGTTTTATTGAAGCATTGTTAGTATTAAGGCTTGATCTTTGATTATAAGTAGTTTTGGTGGATTTGTATTGGTTTTGAATATTGGGTCTTTGATTGGTTGGATAAATTGGTAAAATTTGGAGTTGGGGACTGAGTTTGTAGTATGATTATTGAATATTGTTGTATTGGTGGTTGTGAGTGAATTGATGATAATTTAGAGTGTAAATTAAATTGGAAATCGCGTAAACATAAACGTTATAATACCCGATTTTCCTTAACTTTCCTGTTCTTACCATCAGAACCCGTGAAGGTTTTGACCATTGCCATGATTAGATAGTTCATGTTATGAGATTCGTTTTGATATATGGTTCGCTTGAATCCGATGTACGGTTTAGGAGAAACGACCGTTTTAAGTAACGGAGTTTCGCGACCGAACCATTACCCCTCGCCTTACTTTGAAACCTTGGTTAAGGTCCTTAAATGACTAATTGGAGTATGAAACAATTATTCAAAAGTGTATTAGGCAGTTGGTAGGGTACTCGTAAAAGAATCGCCTTAAAATTCTTAATGGTTAATTTATTAAAAATGGTGGAGCCAAGGGTACTCGAACGACTTATGTGATTCGTTAAGCGTAAAAGTGACCATAAGCGAACGTTAAGGTTCAATTGGTTAAAGTCTAGTTTCTTAAGTGACCGGGGTTTAATTCTGACTTATGTTGTTGTTCATAGGTTATCGGACCCACTCTAAGCTTAAGTCTATCCGGGAACACTCAGGCAAGTTTTCTACCCGTTATACTGTTGTTGTGATGTATATATGTATATGCATTATCTTGTGATAGATGCATGATTGGTTAATTAGCAAATCTTGTGATATATTGGAGCATGCTGATATGGTTTATATGCATGTCTGTTTCGTAATCTTTATATGTAATTGTTGATTCAATTGCTTATAATTGCATAATACCTATGTTAGAGATAAGCAGTAGTTGCGTATACCCTTAGTATAGGGGACCTAAAGGCGAACATTTTCTAAAACCGGGAGTCGATGTTCCCGAGTATATTATATATATATTTATATATATATATAGATATAGTTTTCAAAACTATTAATCGAATAAGGTTTATTCGATAACTTTATTTTTATTAATGAATATTACTTTGAATATTCATTCGAGGACTTATGACTTGGTTTATTTTATTTAATGAATATTACTTTGAATATTCATTCGAGGACTTATGACTCGGTTTATTTTGTTTAATGAATATTACTTTGAATATTCATTCGAGGACTTATGACTCGGTTTATTTTATTTAATGAATATTAGTTTGAATATTCATTCGAGGACTTATGCCTCGGTTTATTTTATTTAATGAATATTACTTTGAATATTCATTCGAGGACTTATGACTCGGTTTATTATATTTAGTGAATATTACTTTAAATATTCATTCGAGGACTTATGACTCGGTTTATTTTATTTAATGAATATTATTTTGAATACTCATTCGAGGACTTATGACTCCGCTTATTTTATTAAATAATATTCTTTATTTTATTAAAGAATAATGTTTCGATAATCAAACTTATTTTCGATTAATCAAATAAAGATCGTACTTTCGTATAAGTATATCTTTGATTATTTATTATTCATTTCAAGTATAAGTTTTAAAACTTCTACTTCAATTATTTTTATAAGGATTATTCTTATGGGAATATTATTTAAATAATAATATTCAGATATTTTCTAATAAATCGGGACTGATTTATTTCATTAAATCAGCATTACTCCAAACATTCTCAAAAATATTTTCGAGTCTTCAAAATGATTTTAAAAGTTAGGGCGGATCCCAAAACTCGTTTTCAAATTTAAGATCTTCCTTTTGAAGGGGACTTGAATATTCGCTCAAAAATCTAAGGGATCCGGCCCTGTGGTGTATTTTATATTCGCAACGTGATTGTTGTTTTGAGAAAACAATTTGATTACTTGCCCAATGTTCGGGAAGAAAGTCCATCTAATTGAGTCGGCATAAGCGACCGGCCGGGGTACGGTCTATGAAGGTGTAAGAGGCTGGGTGACAGTCCATCCACGCGTGAGTGGCCGGGTAACGGTCTAGCGCGAGGTCCTAATGCGGCCAGGGTGATGACCGGCGAGGAATTCATCCATCTATGGTAGAAAAGGTTACTTAATGGGTATCTTTGCCTGATCAGCAAGATATCAGGTTTATGCCAAAATTCTTTGGTTATTACAACTCTGTTCATACTTTATATGATAGAGGTTTTCAGGAAATGTATGAGAGATATATATGGATATATATATTGGGACTTAATGAAGTATCTCGTAACTTCATTTCTTTTGAATGATATTTCAAAGATTGAATCTATTCAAATCTTATCTTGTAGTCTCATCTATGTGATGAACTTTTGAAACTGATTATACCTTGAACGGTGGTAGTTCAAGTAGTATTCGGAAAATATATAAGTATATTGGAGTATCTTGTAACTTCATCTTTTAAACTTATATCTAGTAAATGATTATCTTATGCATATCAAAGATTTTCAGAAAAAACGTTGAGACAAGGTTAAATATATGAGATCCCCTTGCAACGATATTTTTATACAGTTATAAACTGGAACTCTATGTATATTATACATGTCAGAGGATTTCTAAGATTGTGAAAAGTATATATGTATATATATACTGAATATTTTGTGACTTGTCGCGTTAAGATATCAACTTGGTTCATTTCTTCTTGACCAAGACTTTCATGAGTACTATGATAATGCTCATATATTGTTAATTATTATACATATTATTTCGGTGGGCTTGTTGCTCACCCTTGCTTTCTTCTTTCATCACACAACAACAGATAGACAAGATGAACATGACCAAGCTCCCAATTTGCGAGCGGATAGGAAACGTTCCGCAGTTTGCTGTAGGCGTTGATGCCGCTGTAGCTGAGGTAGAAATTACCAATAGGCTAGGCTTTCAACTTCTGATGTATCATACTTATGTATCTATATGAAATATAATAATGGCAAAGAAATGTAAATTTATTCAGAAACCCTTTTAAGGTGTAACAGTTTATAATTGTGGAATAAAATGACTTGTGTTATTTTTGGTATTCATCTCTGAGACTATAACTTGTGGTGTGTGTGTGTGTATATTGTGGGGTCACAGTACGCAGTAGTTGGTTGTTTATTAAGGTTAAGTGTTATTAAGGGAAATGGAACTCGTGACAACCCGGATCCCCGACCCCGGATTTGAGGGTGTTACAGAAATGGTATCAGAGCTAAGCGTTATAAACCTCAGAGATGATGTGACATTAAAATAATAAGTTCACTAAGATAATAAGAACTCTTGCCAAGTTCATAGTCGGACTACCTAACGTAGTACTGACAGTTAAAACCCTTATGGGAACCCTTATAAATATCGTGATAGAAGCGTAGTTCGTTATTGTATATGGTAGTGGGACTCCAAACCCTGAGGTTGAGGAGCAACAACGCGATGATGTTTTATTACTTATTGGAGATCAGATTATGAATCCGATAGAGCGTCCTAACGCGGGACTGGATGATGTTCATATTGAGGATGTAGCGGTTAAGGATGTTGTCCTAGAAGGGATTGTTGCTGAGAAGAATCCCGTGGAGGATCCTGACAAGAATAAATAAAGGACCACTGAGGAATTGATGGCCATGGTTAGGGAAACTACCAGAGGTAGGATTGGCCGGTCACTACCGGAGGTTCGTTCAAGTTTGTAAAGATAGTAGCCCCTTTAACGCGGCTTACTCGTAAGACTGAGAAGTTTGAATGGACAGAGAAATGCGAGAACAACTTTTAAGAACTAAAGCAAAGATTGGTGACGGCCCCTATGTTGGCATTGCCGGATGGAAAAAGGAGATTTTGTGAATTGTATTGACACTTCACATAAGGAATTAGGGTGCTCTTATACAACACAACAAGGTAATCGCGTACGCGTCAAGACAACTAAGGGAATATAAAATTCGATATCCCCACCCATGAGCTTGGGCTCGTGGCAATAGCTTTGCCCTAAAGATTGGAGGCACTACTTGTATGGAGAGAAGTGCGAGATTTACACAAGCCATAAGTGCTCTAGTGCATTTTCACGCAGAAAGAGCTCAACATGCGCCAGAGGAGGTGGTTAGAGCTAATCAAGAATTATGATTGGGAGATTCTTTATCATTCGGGGTAAGCCAATGTGGTGGCTGATGCCCTTAATAAAAAGGAGAGACTCAAGATGATAATGTCTTTGGGAGAGTTTATAAGAGATTTTGAGAAAATGGAAATAGAAGTGAAGGTAATCGGAGCCGGTACCGAAAAGCTGTTTGAGATTGCAATACAGCCCGAATTATTGGAAAAGAACATATTGTGCCAGAAAAAGTGATGAATGAAGGCAGAGAGCCAACAAATAGATAAGAGATTAATACCGAGAAAGATGATAAGGGAATAATGAGGTATTCCTACAGAATTTGGGTTTCAAATCTTCAAGAGCTTAAAGATGAGATCTTAGATGAAAGCTAGTTTGAGGAATAAGATTTATAGCAAACCCTAAACGTGATAGTCAGGGAGGTCGCCATCAAGATAGAAGGAACCCATAACATAATGAAGTGGAAAATGAGGATTTAAAACATGTAGGATGACCCCAATTATGGGGAGGAGGAGGGAACGTTCAGACTAAGGAAACAGAAGTCGAGTAAGGAAAGGAGACCCGAGATGGTACTCCTATATGACAATTTATGGAACTTTCTAGACAGAACTTAGACTATTATCCCCAACCACCACCCTGAGGAAATAGTGCGGTGGGAAATTCTTTCAGGACCTTTAAGTCGCTGAGCTCTCAGAGTTCCAAGGAACAGGTTGACCCAGTCGAGGCAAGAGCCTGGCTAAAGGAAATATAAGAATCATTTGAGATTCTAAATGATGGACGAATCACAAAAGACTGTTTTTGTCACTTACCTTCCTAAGAGAGAGGCCACCCGCTGGTGAAAGACCAAGAAAGGCACGGAGCCAGAGGTTATGATAAACTGATTAAAGTTCAGTCAATTGTTTTCGAGAAAGTAATTCCCAAGATTATGGAGATACTGTAAAAGTTTTAGAGCCAGAACAAAGGTGGACGATTATGATGAATTATGAATCTAAATTGTAAAAGTTGTCAAGATTCGTTCTGATGACAATAATCCCAAAATGACGTGATGTTTGAAGTCAATGAGTAGTGGGTTCATAAAATGATTGTAATAGAAAAGAAAATAAAAAGAAACTGAAGTGGAAAGGAATATAAAGGCAATAGAGTTGAAGGAATGATAAGGGAGTTAGATATGAGGAAACCCTAAAGACTCGTAGCAATAGAAATAGAAAAGTATGTAATCGTCAGGATGAGAGTGATTCACCATGAGTTAAAGCTGATGGATGAAGGCATGAAAGATACATATATTTTATCCCCTTTAAGTTGGGAGGATTCGAGGAAACCTTGAGATAGTCCGAAGGATAAACAAGGAGACGCGGATAGACTGAGGAAACAAGAAAATAAGAAATTAGGAAAATTGGATGAAGGAAGTGACCTTCAAGAAAGTGAAGTGTAAGATCGGGGGCATGATACCCATAAAGGGAGACACCAGGTATGAAAGATATCCCAACATTGAGATGACTGTTGAGATAAACAACAAAAGTAAATAAGGATTTATTAAGAAGAAGTTCACGTTGAACACGACCAATATCTTCTAGAACATCCCTGTTATCATTACCAAATCAGGCAAGAAAAGGGGATAACTGTTATTATCTTTTGGAGGCCATATGGATTGAACTTATTTTGAATAAGGATGCTATCGTGAAATTGGTATAGACTATCGAGGTAGGAATGATTGAATAAGATAATCTATCAAGGATATATGACTTGATTTATCCATGGAAGGATGCAAGTACCTTTTTAAAGGTGGAATTGAGGATATAACTTCGATAACTTGAGATGAACCCTAGGGGAATGCATAAAGGTTGGCATTTCACCCTTAATAGGGATATTATGAGTTTGGGTAGTATGGAATGAAGGACTAAAGTAACAACAACCTTTAAAGATCAGTAGAGAAATTTTTCAGAAGTAAATAGACAATGGTTCTAGTATTAGTAAATGGTATTTTGATATGCCCTGTATCTAGGGAATACAGGAGGAACGATTCAAGGATAACCTTAGAGGTTTTATAAGGAGAAAGGTATTATTCGAAGTTCTCAAGAATAGAAATTTGATAAAGGAAAAATGGCGTAATTATAATAATGCTAGGTGGGCACGTGTTAAACCATAAGAAGTATAGATCAACCCAATGAAGGTCGAGATTGGTGAAAACGAGAAGGACCCAAGATAAGAGACGTCCTAAGTACGATCGAGAGTCAGTCGTGACAATGTTCACATCTAAAGACTAAGGCAATGACTTATGGAAAAATGGTGTTTTTTTCTTTTCTCACCAGGACTTAAGAAAAGCATTTTCACATAAGCAGTGATTGAAATGAGGTAGAAAATTTAGTTGGAGGTGGTTAAAATGACATTGATTGTAAGGAAATTTTACTATCAGGAAAGGCCAAAGAGGTGGCCGACACTTTAAATGTAAGAGGATAATTATAGGCGCTCGTGCCAGAGGAATACATTGATGATGGTTGAAGCCGTGAAGGTTGTATTGTGGTTTGGAAGATTGACATTCCTTCTGATGACTTTGCAATACCTAACCGTAATAGTAGTTTGGTAAAGGTTTAATTCGTGTAATCGCCATAAGCGGGCTATCTATCTTAGAAGGTACTATCTTGAGATAAGCCAGGACCATGTTACGAAATGACTAAATAAACCTTTGAGCTTCGGGTCTCCTAATATAGACATATGATTAAGAATGGTATTAACCTGCTATCGTTGCTTTTATTGAAACTCTTCTGCAATTTTATCAGCTTCATGGCATATGTACGCCAAGTTCAGGAGTGTTCTTCATGAATCATGGAATGGCGATTATGTTTCCTCTCTAGATGATTTCGGTACGGCAGGAACGGACTCCGCATGGTTAGCTATTAAGACTTCATGGAAAACGAATGACTATAGTAGGTCAACGGTGGACCATAGTAATGCAGGAATGATTCTACGAGTAATGAGCCGATTACTTACAACCGTGAGAGTTGTATTGGAATGGATGTTGAGATTGAGTACCACTAATCGGGTTGTGGTGATGTATAAGTTATCATTAATAGACTAATTAAGTCGATTATTTACCTATTGAATACTTATTTCCTTCTTATCAATAGAGAGTCATATTACTATACGAGGAAGGTTGCGGTGCAAGCATAGAATTCTAATAACGATAATGTCTAGAATGAAATCCCTTATTCGAGTTTCGATGCCGAGGGAGTTTCAAAGGTGATTGTGTATAAGCTCGAACAAGAGCATGGGTCCATAGAATGATGGACAAAATATCAAAAATATTTAGGCATGTGAAATACGATGCTATAATACTTGATGTTGATATATATACGTATATGTTTTGTTCTCCTGTGACAAACCTCTATAGTTCAGAGGTAGATTCCAAGCCAGATAATTGTGGCAGTATTTTTTTCATATACAATTCTCTTCAATTCGTTCTTTTCTCTTCTTTTCATTTCATGTAAGCTGAGAAGAACAACCCTTCCAGAAGGGGAGGTATTGCCGAATGACTATCTATCTGTGTGATAGAAGCCTAGTAGGATACCATATGTTGTTTAATTGCTTGTCAAGTACTAAAGGCTGGCCACCTTCTGTACTAACTATGCAATAGAACAAGTGTTCATGATCATAGTGATCTCTCAATAAATTCTTTTACTTCTATACGAAGGACCAAGCTTTCGAAGATGGAGGCAGCTAGAGATGAAGTGGTACCAAGTACGGCGGTATTCCGATTCTAACGCGTTCGTGATACTAAGGTTGACGCAATTATTAAAAGGTTATAGAATGCTAACGAGCAAAAGTGTAACCAGTATAGTATTATGTACGGAAGATAGTAATGACTACGAACTGGAAAAGAATGGGTATTGAGAAGCAAAAGCTATAATGCTAGAAGCTATGATGAGAGTCTGTGCAATAGACTTGAGAGAAATTGGAATGATCACTTAACACGGATTGAGTTTCCTTACAATAATAGATCATATGTCAGTATTGAGATATCGCCTTATGAGATCCTTGAGGGAAGACAATGTCGATCTCCCTTATGTTAGGATGAAGTTGTAGAGCGTAAGATGCTTGGACCCGCAGTAGTCCAAAGGACCAAGGATATAATAGATCTAATCAGAGGACGGCTGGTAATAGTCCAAGATGGACATAAGAAGTATATTGATTTGACACGAAATGAAAAAGAGTAGGAAGTAGGGGACCTAGTGCTGTTATAGGTATTCCCTTGGAAATGAGGGATGTGGTCCGGAAAGAAAGGAAAGCTAGGCCCACGAATTGTTGGACCCTTGGACATATTAAGTCATATTGGGAAGTTAGCATATGAGCGCATAGACATGCAACCAGACGTAACCAATATGGAGCAACCAGGAAGGGTTATAGATTGAAAAGGAACAAGTGCTTAGGAGAAGGGTTATCAAACTAGTCAGAGTTTGATGGTAGAACCACAATGTGGGAAAATTTACTTGAGAGTTAGAGAGTGCAATGCTAACAGAGTATCCCTATTCATTTTCTATCTGATTCCGGGACAGAATCCTTTTAAGGAGGGGAGACTATAATAACCCCAATTTTTTGGAATTTTTGAAACACGGATGAATAGTAACTTTTGCTGATAATGCTGATTAAGGAAAATTATCAGACCACGCTATATAGGAGTACTGTTATGGAAATTCTAAGATCGTATTAGTATTTCATAAAGTAAATAAGTGTATGTAAAGATCGTCAGAATCCAAATTCGAACACTTTGATTTTTCCCGAAAATCCACCAGATACCGAAAGAATTGAGTATAAGGTAACATGATTAGAAGGATTTAATTGAAGGATTATAAGAGAGGATCATAAAAGGAATATAAAATATTGAGAAAGGTTTAGGGGGACCCAAGTAATAAGATCCCGGGTATGATCCCTCAAATAATAAACAAGAACGAAAATTAAGCGAACCGTATAACAGATCAGTGGTCATTAGCCAAGTAATTAGGGGTTAATCAAAGAGGTTAATGGATGATGATGTCATCACACCAACAAGAGGAAGACAAGTGTAACAAGATGACATAAGCAGATGACATAAGCATGACCAAAAAGGGAAGGAAGTGTTGGTTGATTATAAACCACACAAAATTTACCATGGTTAAAAGGTTAATTAATCGAAACAAAACAAAACAACCAATCCAAGGCAAAACAAATCACAAAACACAAATTAGAAGTTGACTTTTGCTTTCCAAGAACAGAAGCTCTCGGCCAAAACCAGAGCAGCAACTTCAAACTACCATATCTCTTTCAATACTCACTCAAATAGTATGTTCTATAGCTCTTTGGAAAGGTATTGAGATGGCCTACAACTCTTGTTCACAAGTCTCGTCCAAATAAGCATGGAAAGACCCTCGTTTTGACAGTTCTTTCAATCTGACCTTTAGAAACTTCAAAACCTAACTTTGTGTTCTTGATTTCTTTGGAAAGATCAAGCTTGTAGGAGGTTAGATTATGGCTCCCTAAGGCTTCCTAGCAACTTAACACCTACCAAGGAAGGTATCAACTTTAAACCCTAGCTTTGATTTTATGATTCCATTAAGTTTTATTGAAGCATTGTTAGTATTAAGGCTTGATCTTTGATTATAAGTAATTTTGATGGATTTGTATTGGTTTTGAATATTGGGTCTTTGATTGGTTGGATAAATTGGTAAAATTTGGAGTTGGGGACTGAGTTTGTAGTATGATGGTTGAATATTGTCGTATTGGTGGTTGTGAGTGAATTGATGATAATTTAGAGTGTTAATTAAATTGGAAATCGCGTAAACATAAACGTCATATGCCCGATTTTCCATAACTGTCCTGTTCTTAACATCAGGACCCGTGAACTCACTGTTAGGTTTTGACCATTGCCATGATTAGATAGTTCATGTTACGAGATTCGTTTTGATATGTGGTTCGCTTGAATCCGATGTACGGTTTAGGAGAAACGACCGTTTTAATTAACGGCGTTTCGTGACCGAACCATTACCCCTCGCCTTACTTTGAAACCTTGGTTAAGGTCCTTAAATGACTAACTGAAGTATGAAACAATTATTTAAAGTGTATTAGGCAGTTGTTAGGGTACTCGCGAAAGAATCGCCTTAAAATTCTTAATGGTTAATTTATTAAAAATGGTGGAGCCAAGGGTACTCGAACGACTTATGTGATTCGTTAAGCGTAGAAGTGAACATAAACGAACGTTAAGGTTCAATTGGTTAAAGTTTAGTTTCTTAAGCGACCGGGGTTTAATTCCGACTTATGTTGTTGTTCATAGGTTATCGGACCCACTCTAAGCTTAAGTCTATCCGGGAACAATCAGGCAAGTTTTCTACCCGTTATACTATTGTTGTGATGTATATATGTATATGCATTATCTTGTGATAGATGCATGATTGGTTAATTAGAAAATTTTGCGATATATTGGAGCATGCTGATATGGTTTATATGCATGTCCGTTTCGTAATCTTGATATGTAATTGTTGATTCATTTGCTTATAATTGCATAATACCTATGCTAGAGATAAGCAGTAGATGCGTATACCCTTAGTAGAGGGGACCTAAAGGCGAATATTTTCTAAAACCGGGAGTCGATGTTCCCGAGTATATTATATACATATTTATATATATATAGATATAGTTTTCAAAACTATTAATCGAATAAGGTTTATTCTATAACTTTATTTTTATTAATGAATATTACTTTGAATATTCATTCGAGGACTTATGACTCGGTTTATTTTATTTAATGAATATTACTTTGAATATTCATTCGAGGACTTATGACTCGTTTATTTTATTTAATGAATATTACTTTGAATATTCATTCGAGGACTTATGACTCGGTTTATTTTATTTAATGAATATTACTTTGAATATTCATTCGAGGACTTATGACTCGGTTTATTTTATTTAATGAATATTACTTTGAATATTCATTCGAGGACTTATGACTCGGTTTATTTTATTTAATGAATATTACTTTGAATATTCATTCGAGGACTTATGACTCGGTTTATTTATTTAATAAATATTATTTTGAATATTCATTCGAGGACTTATGACTCCGCTTATTTTATTAAATAATATTCTTTATTTTATTAAAGAATAATGTTTCGATAATCAAACTTATTTTCGATTATTCAAATAAAGATCGTACTTTCGTATAAACATATCTTTGATTATTTATTATTCATTTCAAGTATAAGTTTTAAAACTTCTACTTCAATTATTTTTATAAGGATTATCCTTATGGGAATATTATTTAAATAATAATATTCAGATATTTTCTAATAAATCGGGACTGATTTATTTCATTAAATCAGCATTACTCCAAACATTCTCAAAAATGTTTTCGAGTCTTCAAAATGATTTTAAAAGTTATGGCGGATCCCAAAACTCGTTTTCAAATTTAAGATCTTCCTTTGAAGGGGACTTGAATATTCGCTCAAAAATCTAAGGGATCCGGCCCTGTGGTGTATTTTATATTCGCAACGTGGTTGTTGTTTTGAGAAAACAATTTGATTACTTGCCCAATGTTCGGGATGAAAGTCCATCTAATTGAGTCGGCATAAGCGACCGGCCGGGGTACGGTCTATGAAGGTGTAAGAGGCTGGGTGACAGTCCATCCACGCGTGAGTGGCCGGGTAACGGTCTAGCGCGAGGTCCTAATGCGGCCAGGGTGATGACCGGCGAGGAATTCATCCATCTACGGTAGAAAAGGTTACTTAATGGGTATCTTTGCCTGATCAGCAAGATATCAGGTTTATGCCAAAATTCTTTTCTTTCCAAATTCATTGGATATTACAACTCTGTTCATACTTTATATGATAGAGGTTTTCAGGAAATGTATGAGAGATATATATGGATATATATATCGGGACTTAATGAAGTATCTCGTAACTTCATTTCTTTTGAATGATATTTCAAAGATTGAATCTATTCAAATCTTATCTTGTAGTCTCATCTATGTGATGAACTTTTGAAACTGATTATACCTTGAACGGTGGTAGTTCAAGTAGTATTCGAAAAAGATATATGTATATTGTAGTATCTTGTAACTTCATCTTTTAAACTTATATCTAGTAAATGATTATCTTATGCATATCAAAGATTTTCAGAAAAACGTTGAGACAAGGTTAGATATATGAGATCCCCTTGCAATGATATTTTTATACAGTTATAAACTGGAACTCTGTGTATATTATACATGTCAGAGGATTTCTAAGATTGTGAAAAGTATATATGTATATATATACTGAATATTTTGTGACTTGTCGCGTTAAGATATCAACTTGGTTCATTTCTTCTTGACCAAGACTTTCATGAGTACTATGATAATGCTCATATATTGTTAATTATTATACATATTATTTCGGTGGGCTTGTTGCTCACCCTTGCTTTCTTCTTTCATCACACAACAACAGATAGAAAAGATGAACAGGACCAAGCTCCCACTTTGCGAGCGGATAGGAAACGTTCCGCAGTTTCCTGTAGGCGTTGATGCCGCTGTAGCTGAGGTAAAAATTACCAATAGGCTAGGCTTTCAACTTCTGATGTATCATACTTATGTATCTATATGAAATGTAATAATGGCAAAGAAATGTAAATTTATTCAGAAACCCTTTTAAGGTGTAACAGTTTATAATTATGGAATAAAATGACGTGTGTTATTTTTGGTATTCATCTCTGAGACTATAACTTGTGGTGTGTGTGTGTGTATATTGTGGGGTCACAGTACGCAGTAATTGGTTGTTTATTAAGGTTAAGTGTTATTAAGGGAAATGGAACTCGTGACAACCCGGATCCCCGACCCCGGATTTTGGGGTGTTACAAACCACCTGGCTTTGAAGATCCAAAATTTCCAGACTTTATTTATAAATTATTAAAGACACTCTATGGATTGAAGCAATCACCTAGAGCATAGTATGACACACTATCAGAATTCTTGATCAAACATGGATTTACCAGAGGAACTATTGATAAAACTATATTCTACAAGAAGCATGGTGATGATATTATCCTAGTTCAAATCTATGTGGATGATATCATTTTTGGTTCTATTAATGAAAAGTTATGTTATAGATTTTCAAGACTCATGCAAAATGAATATGGGATGAGCTTGATAGGAGAGCTCAGTTACTTCCTTGGCCTTCAAGTTAGTTAAAGAAGTGATGGCATCTTCATCAGTCAAACCAAGTATGTTAAAGATTTATTGAAGAATTTTGGAATGATTGACTGCTCACCTGCATCTACACCAATGTCTATAGCTACCAAGTTGGATGAAGATAAGAAAGGAAAAAGTGTAGAGATATCTGACTATAGAGGAATGATCGTATCTTTGCTATACTTAACTGCCAGTAGACCAGACATCATGTTTGCAACATGTCTGTGTGCTAGATTTCAAGCACATCCCAAAGAATCACATTTGATAATGGTGAAAAGAATTTTCAGATACTTAAAGGGAACACAAACTTGGGATTGTGGTATTCTAAGGGAAATGGTTTTGAAGCTGTTGGAGACACAAATACAGATTTTGCTGGATGCAAGGTTGACAGGAAGAGTACTAGTGGAAGTTGTCAATTTTTTTTGTTAAAGACTTGTATCTTGGTACAGTAAGAAACAACAATCTGTGTCAACTTCTACAACTGATGCTGAATATATAGCTGCAGGAAGTTATTGTGCTCAAGTGCTTTGGATTAGAAATCAACTAATGGACTATGGCATAGTGTTACACAAAATTCCAATCATGTGTGATAATACTAGTGCCATATCTATGGCTGCTAATCCATTTAATCACTCTAGAACTAAGCACATTGATGTAAGTTACTATTTTATTAGAGAACATGCTGCAAATGGTACTATTGAGCTTATTTTTGTTCCAACAGAAAAATAATTAGCTGACATTTTCACTAAACCTTTGAATGAAGCAACTTTCACTAGACTTATTGGTGAAATTGGAATGTTAAATTCTTCATCCCAAAGGCAAGAACTCAGCTAATATGTTGCAGTAGATTAATTTCTAATAAATCAAGATTAACTTGATTTAATTGTAAATTAGATGGAATATGATTTATAAATATTTCAGATTTCCCTGCATATTTATATTTCAAAATTCAAAATTCAGCTTGGAATTTTTCAAATTCTAAGAAAAACTGTCTCTTTGTTAATTTACATTTTCAATATGTGAAATTAGCATAAGACATAATAAAAAAGAACAAAAGTATATAGAGAACTGAGTTCTCGACAAGTCTAAATGACTTCTCGACAAGTAATTTTGAGACTTCTCGATAGAGTTCTCGATAAGTGTTTTTTTATGACTTCTCGAAGGACTTCTCGACAAGCCTCGATATGACTTCTCGATAAGTATTGTAGAGATCTCGACATATGTTTATTCATGAAGTTCTCTACATGTATAAATCTTAGACTTCTCGATAACTTAGAATTGAAATAATTTAATTCAATAAATTATTTTAGTAAAATACTTTTGATATAAAATCATCCTAATTTTATATTGATTTATTCAAATAAAATTGGAATAATTCAGTCCAATTAGGACAAACTGGATATTTATTCTACATCTCGATAAGTCACTATCTAGTTCTCTATTAAAGTCAAGATAATGACATCTCGACATAAGTTTTATAATTCACGTGACTTCTCGATAAGCAAATCCCAACCGTTTATTCCTACTTCTCGATAAGTCGCTTCCCTTTTTGTATAAATACCCAGACATCTCGACATAACCCCTCTTTACGCTTTCGAGGTCTCAATTGACCTAGCTTTTGTAAATCTTCACCATTCTCTCTCATTTCAAGTTCTTTCTCTCTCAAATTTCTTACCCATTCAAACTCACACACTCACAATGGCTGGAAATAATGTTAGAGCTGTTATCCCAAAGGAGCGTACCAACTATCTAGCTTTCACTGATGCTAACCAAGCTCATGGCAGCTTTAAGAGCTTTGTTAAGTTTTTATCTTAGTCTTATCTTGCAGGTACCTTGACTGCTAATCTTATGCTGTATTTGACTGTGCTTAATGAGTTTTGGAACTCAGTTATGGTTAATACTGTTGTGCATGAGAACCAAGCAGTGTCCATGGTGATAAACTGTACAATTTACGGAAAGCATGTGGAATTTGATGCCAATGATATTAACAAAGCATTGGGCATCCCTACAGACAGTATAGTTGAGGTTCCAACTCAACATGAGCTAGCTGAGTTTATGGATTTCATAAACTACAGTGAGAAGATCAACCTTTCCAGCTTGAACAAGAATCATCTCAAGAGGAAATGGTCTTTTCTGTTTGACTCAATTGTTAGATCCTTCACCTGTAGAAAGACTGGGTATGCCAATATATCTAGTGTGGTCCAAAAGCTGATGTTCTCCATGGCTCACAACAGACACATTAATGTGGGGATATTGATCCTGGAAGAACTCAGCAGGCTCACAATGCCATTGGCCAACAGAGGTAAATAAATTTTCTTTCCTAGGTTTATTATGTCTACTTTAAATCATATAGTTGTAGACATACATTTACTTAATGTTATTAATATAACTAAAATAGGAAATTGTAAGCAAGTGTCCAAATTTTATTTGGGTCACTAATTACAAATAATAGGGTGAAGGTAGGCCTAAATCTCACTAACTTTATGTTGGAGAGATTTAGAACCTACCCATATCCTATGCCTGACATGAGGTCTAGTACTATATCTAGTACAGTTATGGCTCCTGTACTTGTGGAAGTACAAACACAGGATAACCAACAGGAGCCTTCCACAACGGAGACCGATTCTTCATTACCATTAAAAGCTAGGGAACCAATCACTTCATCCTCTCAACATGGTGGAGTGAGTAAAAAGAAGAGAAAGAATGAACCCTTGACTGTAATTTCTGAGAGTGGTAAGGACCAAACACAATTAGAGTCTAACCTGGTTAGAAAGCCAAAAAAGACAAAGAAAATTAAGTTGACCACTCAAGTAAACACCTTTGCATCTTCCCAAAAGGATGCGATTATAATAGAGGGAAATAAATAGACTCTAGAGACATCTTCTCAACAAGGTGTCTCTATTGAATCAAGCATTCTCCCAAATGCAATCTTTAAAGAGTCTGCATCCCAACTTGAGCACTATCAAATTGGTGATAGAAAAAATTTGGTTGGAACACACAAAGAGAGCACATCATTTGAAAATCCCTCATTTACTTAGAGGGAGTTGCCAACACTCAAATCTGATCTCATAAATCTTATTTCACAAATTTCTTCTTCTTACAATAAAAAACTTGAATCCTCATCTCAATTTTTGCTAAAATCAAGTGACACAGTTCAAGAAACTGTGATCACCACCCAGACACTACATGTAGTTGGTGAGAGGCTACATGCTCGGGTAGACCTTGATGACATAAACACAAACACAAACACAAGGGTTTCATCAGTTTTAACTGAAGACCCTGTGCAAGATACTTTAGAACCTTCATGTGCCCAATAATCTTCACAGATTGACAGGTTTGAGGGTAGTACTCCTGAGGGGGAGCTACCTAAATCCTCTGCAATTCAATTGGAGGTTCCTCTAGCAGGGACAACTCCCTTCAAAATCCTGGCTGAAATTATATTGTCAATTGAAGCTAGGAGTACAATTGCCAATAATCTAGCTATTGAGAGGCAAGTATAGCATATTCAAGTGCCAGTTCTTTGAAAGAAAAACAAGGTTTTGAGACCATAGTACATGACATTAACCTGGTCAAATCCCCTCCAATTCAAATGGAGGTTCCCATTCTTGGTGAACAACACACTATCACAACTAGAGTTCCAACTGTGACTTATGTCACATGTGATGTTCCTACCTTCAGCCTTATTGATAGAGGAATGAAGAACTCAATTTAAGCCACTTTTGGTACATCTCTCTCTCACAACTCACGATCCATACCATCCACATCCACAAATCTGTAAATCCAGTCTCTGCAACAAAAAGTCTCATCTCTTCAAGCTTCAAATGATTCTCTTTCAGCTCAAGTCAGTGCTCTCACCACTCTGGTTCAGTCTCAATAACATGACATTAGGTCCTTGGTAGATTCCTATAAGAATCTCCAAATGTAAAACTATGTTTCTTTGGGAGCTATCATGGGAGCCTTAAATGTGCTTCTTCCTGAAATAAATAACTTTATAAGATCCCAGATCCCTCTATCTTCAATCACTATGCCTGCTAATCAGACTAAGGGGGAGATGGTGACAAATCCAAAATCCATAAATTAAACCACTCAAAGTAAACATGATGTTGGTAAAAATAGACTTTAGTTGGATGCAAATTAACCTGCCTTGATAAGGAGTTCAATGAATTGCTTAAAGCACTGAGAGTTTCTTTAAATAACTACTACATCATATACAAAAGGGCTTTGGTTAAAAACATAAACTTTCTGAGAGTGGTGTTAGTGATAAATGGAAATTTCAGAGAAAAGAGGATAGTTACCAATATCAATGATTGTGGTGTAGACAGGTGTATGCAGGTGTCTCTCTCAAATCTTCAATCCAAGAGAGAATCTGAGCTGGATGTCATCATAGAAAGTGTCAACGGGGTGATTCCAGAGGACACTCAACTACTTGGAGAGCTTAAAAAGGCACAAATTGCTGCATTTCCTAAGCGTATCTTTAACCAAGTAAGGAGGTGACTTACATCTGCTCTATAATTAGAAAATGCAAACAATTCATGATTCCTAAATATTGTGTTATGGGAAACTTAAGATTGATCATGACACTGGAGACTGACTTAAGGACAAAGAAGATGAAGACTGTTGAAGATGAGGAAATTATCAGGATTCTGAGAAGATATCTGACAAATGCTGAAACCATGTTGCCCAATACTCAAATCAACACTAGAGATTAATTGGATGATGATGAGCAGAAGAAAGATGAAAAGAAACCTTCTGGCTCAAATCAAGTCAGTCTAGAAAAGCAACTGGTAGCAAGGTGGTTGAGAAGAAGAAATAGCAAGAAGAGAAGAAGGGGAGGGATGACAGTAAGAGGAGGAGAAAAGATGGAGAGGAAGGAACAACACAGAAGAAAGTCCAAGAAATCCAAATCACTCTAACTCAAACCTCAAACCTAGCCAATAAAACACTTAACAAACTCCAATCTCAAAGCCTAAATACCTTTACAAACAAACTGCAAATTCCTTACTCAAAATACCAATCACAACCTGTGTTGGTGAGAGTGCGTAGCTGTATGAACAGTTATGTGATAACTCAACACGATAACAATACTAGAATAAGACAGGTTAATAATACTACGTCTACAGAAGAAATCAGGAAGAATAAAGACAAGGAAAATACAAAGAATCAGAAGATTAGAAGAAGGCCTGGAGTCTGTTTACAGGTCACTGAAAGAAGTTCATTAATATGTTCATGCCTCAGTGAAGAATAAAGGTTAAATACTTTCAGGGTTTCAGAAATGATGAAGATTCAGTGTATAAGTGCTACTAGAAGATTTCAGTGTATTGGCATTGATTGAAGATAGACAGTGTATGAAGCATAGGAATCTGAAGAATTGAAGACATGGTATAGACAGAGGTTAAAGAAGACAATTGCAGTCTTGAAATTATACTCACTGACAGGAGTTTATTTATATGTTCAAGCATCGGTAAAGAACAATGAATGAAGTATTCAAGATTGTAGTAACAATGAAGATGTTATCTACAGTACCAAAAAGGATTCCAGTGAAAGTACATTTGTTTGTTGATAGTCAGTGTATGAAGTAATAAAGTTGAGGCAAGCTTAACAATGTAATCAAGTCTATAATACGAAGACCTGAATCAGATCTAGTCATCTGTGAACCAGACCAGTTGTACTAGGCGTTAGCGTTTCATGAAAGGAATTTGAGTATTATTATTAAGAGGATTTTAAAGTGAGGATTCGTATCAGGGAATACAAGTTTTATGATTCAGACGAAGACTCAAGAAAGAAGACTTAAAGATGGGACAGCTCAGGGAATGCAATGCTCTACAGAAAGTAAGTCAAGGTGATCACTACCTTGTAGTAGGAGTCATCCTGATCAGTATATTGATCTTCAGAAGCAATATCCTGGATGTACAGTTCAATATTTCAGTACAGGAACTGATCTTGACTTAGTGTGATACTCAGGGAATAAATGAGAGTAAAAATAATTTCACAAGTGCAGTTTTCATCCCTCTGGTCGCCATAGAGAAATGGGTTGAATTTTTTCTAAGGCAAATTCACCCTAGGTTCACCTTGGTCGCCATAGAGAAATGGGTTGAATTTTTTTCAAGGCAAATTCACCCTAGGTTCGCCTTGGTCGTGAAGGAATTTACGGATGAGCGGAAGCATGATATAACAATTATTCCCTAAAACCATGTATCACACATATAGAAAAACATATAAAATCAAGGGAGCGGAGGAATCATAATCATACCTTAAAAATCGAAGCTTTATGACAATTGATGCTAGCAGTTGCTCCTCAGAGTGTGAAGCACTCTATTGGTATCTACCAAGAATAATCCTTCGATGAAGCTTTATAAAAGTGGTGCCCTTTTCTTTTGAGAGAGAGAGATGAAGAAGAAGGAGAGGGTGGCAACTAAGTTTTCACAAAAATACAATTACATTCCAAAACCCTTCTCATCTCATTCTTTATATAGGGCTCACTAGGTTTTCATATAATTAATATATCAATGTATATTATTATATAAATCCCACACTTTATCTTATAAAATGTTTAAATAATAATTAAAACTATTTTAATCATTATTATTTTCTAAACTCTTTAGAAAACAACTTGCTCTCCCAAAATACCTTCATCAATAAATTAATCTTTATATGGAGTGACCCTGTAGGTTCAATATTAAGCCGGTAGTAGAAATAAATAATAATAAATCTTCTATTTATTATTTATATGAATTCTAAAATTTATTAAATATAATTAACTGATTAATTATAATTCTACATCGTGAGTGATGCTTCTCAACATATCATGACCATAGCGGATAATATGAATTTATTGCTTAGAATACCAAGAACCTGTTAGTGACTAGTTACCGTACAATGAATTCCTTCTACCCTTACAATATCCTGATTAAATACAAGGCATGGATCTCGTGTCAGGCCTTATCAAATTTAATCATATGATTTCTTATTCATATTGCAAAGTTCATATTAATGCAAATTAGAAACTCCTTTCTAATTTCATACACTATGGCCAGAGATTCCAGAACTCGCATACTAAAAATAACATAGGATATTCTCTTCCTATACTGGAAGGGGTAGATCTTCTATTGACGTTAACTATCTCCATACACAAATCCCTATGCCCAGAATAGACCTAATGGATGTCCTTAATACTAAGGACTAACCAAAGCACAGTTCATTATATATAAGATAACTTAAACGATCTCAAGTCTAAGGACACTTGTACAACTATCACTTAGTGAATAATTATTGACATGTGAGTAATCTCTATTAGTTGTCCAACTTATCGAGTCATGTTCAGTGAACTTATTCCCTAATAAGCACCTACATACTAGCTATAGTGTCACCACACAAATGCCTATGAGAACAGACATCCTCCTGAAGGGAGCAAACATAGTATGTACCAATCTTTGCGGATTCACTAACTTTCGATTAGTTATCCTATGATTAGGAACTGTTTAAGTCTAAAGTTATCATCTTCTAGATCTCACTATTACAATCTCATTATAATTCTAGAAGCTTTACTCTAAATTATAGAACATCTTCTTCAAAACACTTTAAATAGATAAAGCCATAATAAAACCATAACAAGTCTTTTATTAATATTAATGAATCAAATAAGAATACAAAAAGTTCTTCCTAACTCATCATACATAATTGGATTTAGGACAAACACTCTCAGGTCGCCATAGAGAAATGGGTTGAATTTTTTCTAAGGCAAATTCACCCTAGGTTCACCTTGGTCGCCATAGAGAATGGGTTAAATTTTTTCTAAGGAAAATTCATCCTAGGTTCACCTTGGTCGCCATAGAGAAATGGGTTGAATTTTCTCTAAGGCAAAGTCATCCTAGGTTCACCTTGGTCGCCATAGAGAAATGGGTTGAATTTTTTCTAAGGCAAATTCACCCTAGGTTCACCTTGGTCACCATAGAGAAATGGGTCTAAGGCAAATTCACCCTAGGTTCACCTTGGTCACCATAGAGAATTGAGTTGAATTTTTCCAAGGCAAAATTCACTCTTGGTCGCCATAGAGCTTGTATTACCTTGGTTCCCCGAATATCTTAATTTATTTACCGGAGTGTAGCAACACCCCACGCGGATTTATATATGAATATATAATTCCCTGAATATCTTGTGTTCCTCGTTTTATTACCCCAAACATATTCTTCTCAAGAACACGGAACCACTAACCAAGCACTAAATCTATATCCGCTAAAGATTCGAAACAATTTTTAATTTATGATTATCGTATTCAACCCCCCTTCTTTGATAATTCGGGACCTAACAATTGGTATCCGAGCTTGTTGATCGATATACAGACCAGACCGGTGTGTCAGGCAAACAATCAAGTTCTCATATTTTCAGATTTTTTAATTTTCAAAAATTATCAACACTTGAGATTTTTGAATTTTAAATAATTTGGACTTAGCCATAATTTTTATTTCCGATTTATTTATTTTTTCGTAAAATTTAAAATTCTTAAATTTAATTTTTTCTTAAATAATAATTTACATTTTATTTAATTTTTAAGAAAATTCGAAATTCTTGAAAATTAGATTTTACGTAAACATTTATTTTTTATTAATTTATTTTCTAAGAAAATTAAATATATTAGAAATTTAAATTTCTCTTAAATATAAAATTAAGGGTACTCAAAATAATGGTAGACTCAAGATTCCTCCGGGCGTTAAAGATGATTTTAATCTTTCGAAGAAAACGAAGACCATGTGCTATTTAGACGGAAAATTCCCGAATACGGAAATTAAAGATAATGGTTTTCTTACTCCAATGGAACTGATTTCAAGACCTACAGAAGAAAATTGTGGAACTTCCTCAAAGGCTTACTCCATAGGATACCACTGGATTTTCAGACGCAAGAATTGAATGAAATTTCTTCGGGTACAATTTTTCTCGGAGATTTTAAGACAACTCTAAGATTCCAGATTATACAGTCATACAGTGGTTTGTACCAATACTATATTTATCCGGGAATCAATGAGATCATACATGTAGGAATTATGGAGGTCAGAGAGAATAGTGGGGACAAACAAACATCTCAGTTACATGCAATAAAGTTGGAACCTCAGAACAGAATGTAAGAGTCACTGATTGCTAAATCAGAAGAAACTCAGGTAGAAGTACTTGAGGGACTGGACATCAGGGCAGTGTTTCACTTGTCAGGGAAGTTTAGTCGCATCAAATTCACAAGGAGTACATAAGTTATATCCAAGGATCAAGTCTATCTATTCTGAAGCAGAGATTCTTACAGATTCAGTTCAAGAGGTGATTACAAGACTGGGATTGAGACATATACAAGATTTGATAGCTACAGTTATGACAAGCAATATGTGTCAAGTAACTATCAGGGATTTTGCTACAACAGAACAAGAAGCTTGACAAACAAGAATGAGTAGGGATTCAGTTGAAGAGTTGAGACAACGGTGGAATGTTTTCTTAGGGAAGCAGACAATCAAAACTTATAGTGCACGGGAAAGAGTTAAGATGGGTCAGATGTCGAGAATAATGAATATCTTACTTTCATAGCAATCTCTGAAGATGGTCCAACTCACATATCTCAGGTTTCAAATTCTTGAACCACTGCAATACTTTGTTTTCAATATTCAATGAATGATTAAGATCTTAATGTTTAAATGCTTAACACTCGCACAAGCATGATAGCATCACACATAGATAATGCTGAACTAATTCACTAGATTATTTTCTGGTAACTAGGATTGATGTTTAACTTGTGCTTGTTACTTTAGATGATCTTAAATATGTGTTTGAATATTTGTTGAACATGATTAATTTCTTTAGTGAGATATATGTTTTCCAACACTTAAGACCTTTGTTTATGCTTATCTCCTAGATCCTATTACATTGTAATTTATTCATTTAATCTGAATTGTTTGTTAAGATGTATTACTTTATTATTGGATTGAGATAGCTAGATGAGATTTATCAACATGATTAGACTAGATAGAATTAGTGATTTAATTGTTAATTCTATTTGTTCCAGATCATGCCTATATTGCTTAATTCTTATGTGTCATATTTCTGAATGAATGCCATGTATTCCCAATACAATGCTTGCTTATTCTTTATGCCATGAATGCATCAGCTAGTACTTGTATTAATTATAGAAAAAGCATGTTTAGGATTACAATAGGGCAAAGACTGCTAGTCCTCCTTATGTAAGGTTGGAACTATTTTTCCCTAGCCTAGAGACAAATCTGTCAAGGGTATTAAAATGGAGAAAATGGTCAATTAAAGATAAGAATTAGGATGATAAGATTACAACTGTTGTTATCTCTGTTTATAATAATATCTCTAATCCATCTGGACCTAAACTGATAAGTTGGGCACCAAGAAATGTTAATCCATTTGTGTGTGCAGGATATAACAGGTCAATTGATTCATATGGATTCTTGGTTATTCATACTCAAGGCATCTGATCAAAGAAAGAGCCTCATAATCAAATATGATTAATAAAAGCTATTCCATCAATAATCTTTGGAGATGACAACAAAGGTTTTCATTACGGGACAAGCTATACAGAAAAGGGATGTCATCATGAACTCAACAATTGCTATCACTGATAACAACTATTTATTGGAGTCATTGATAACAATTGAAGCATCTTTCTTGCTGGAGAATCAAGGCACAAATCCTCTTATCAGATAGTTCTGTATCAAAGGACAAAATGTCAATTCAACGAAGGATTAGTGTCTCATCTGAAGCCAGAAAGTTGAGAAGCTTGCTCTTCTTAGAGTAAGGAAAGGAAATGCTCGTGGCTAGACTGGAAACTGTAAAAAGGTGAAGTCAACTAAAAGGCTTCATCTGACAAAAGTTTAGCTATGGCATTAGAAGCTCTCACCCTTGAGCATCAACTCAAGGAACTCTTTTGTAAAAAGGGTTTAGTGAGAGAACTGCCTCATCTGGAATTCCGAAGGATGATAAATATGAGTCATGTCAGGAAGAGAAGTCAAAGACAACATCACATCAAAGTAAAGATATACCGTAGTGTTGATTGATGACTACTCTTAACATAAAGTTGTTGTTCGTGCACTCTCAAGATAAAACATCACAAATGGTGATTGATCATATCTGAAGATCAAGCTAGAAGCAACTGTAAAAGAAATGATCTCGTGGTCAGATAATGTGACTGAATTCGAGAAGCAGTTCTGATTAATATCTTTAACATCAAGAATATTTTGAGACATATTCAGCACTGGAAGCTCCGTGTCAGAATGGAGTGGTACAAAGGAAGAACCGTAACTTGATTAAAGCTACAAGGGAAATATCAAGATAATCAAGACTTTATAAATACTAAAGGGCTGGAGCAGTCAAAACAGTTTGCAACAAGTAAGATCAAGCCTTGGTCTGGATGTATACATGAAGACCACTAATGAGTTAATGGCTAACAGAAGCAAACACTGGATAACCTGAAAGTGTTTGGAGAGAATGTTCTACAAAAGAAAACAATAAAATGTTTTTAGTTGTTTGAAGATCTTGGCATTTGCAGCTAAGACTTGTAAGGATATCTTCATGGCTACTCAGTGGATTTTACAACTGTTAGATATATTTGTGATGTCATGGCTAATATGATTTGTGTTTAGTTTTCAGATCTTACTTAATAGGATAAATCAGTACTTATGTAATAACCCCAATTTTTGGGAAATTTTTGAAACCCTTATGAATAGTGTTTTTGCTGAATGAGAAAACTTTTCATGCCACACTATGTAGGGGTTCTGATATGGATATTCTGAGATTTTATTAGTACTTTATATGGGATATAAGTGTATGTAAATGTCGTCAGAATCCAAATCCGAACACTTTGGTTTTTCCCAGAAATACACTAGATACGGAAAGAATTGAGTATAAGGTAACAGGATAAAAGGATTTAAATTAAAGGATTATGATAGAGGATCATAAAAAGAAATATAATGTATTGAGAAAGGTTAAGGGAACCTAAGTAATAAGATCCCGGGTATGATCCTTCAAACGATAAACGAGAACGAAAGTTAAGCGAACCGTATAACAGATCAGCGGTCATTAGGCAAACGATTAGGAAGTTAATCAAAGGGATTAGTGGGGATGATGTCATCCAACCTATAGAAAGAGGACAAGGAGGGGAGGATGACATCATGAGGATGACACAAGCATGACATGGGAAGGAAGGAGGTGTGGTTGAATGAGAACCACACAAATTCAAGGGCAACAAGGTAATTGACTAAATCAAACACAAAAACAAAGCAACCAAGCCAAGTAAATTCATTCTTCATCAAAAAATCAAAAAGAACCAAGGCTTGTTCTTGAAGAGCTCTCGGATTTTTACTATTCAAAAGGCAAGGAAATTCAAAAATCAAAGATCCAAGCTTCCTAAATTGATCCAAGCATTCCTAAGACTTCTCAAAGCTTCTTAAGGCTTCCTAGCTCCTCCCACCACTTCAAGGAAGGTATATCATCTCCAAACCCTAGATTCCTATGTATTATAAGATGATTTTGATTAGTAGGGTGATTTTGTAGCTTGATGTTGTGATTTAGAGTTTGGGATTTGAAATGGTAGTGAAATGGAATGGTAAATGTTGTTGTTTTGATTAAAAGAACTTAAGTATGATTAAAGTTAAGCTTAGGCATAAGTATGAATGTTAAAATTGAATTGGTTGGGGTTTTTATGATGTGATAAGGATGGATGTTGGTTGTATGTTGGATTTGAGGTTGAATTGGGTTGGTTTTGAATGGTTTTAAATTGGGAAATCGCGTAAACATAGCCGTCGTAACGTCCGATTTTCTTTAGACTGTTTTTGTGCATAACATTAGGACCCGAGAACCCCCTGCTAGATTATTACCATTGCCATGTCTAAATAGCTCGTGTTACGAGCTTCGTTTTGATATGTAGTTCGTTCGATTCCGATGCACGGTTTAGGAGAAACGACCGTTTCAAGTAACGGCGTTTCGCGAACGAAACTTTTCCCCTCGCCTTACTTTGAAACATAGGTTAAAGACCAAAAATGGTTAATTAATGTATGAAGCAATTATGGTAAGAGTGTTAGGCAGTTGGTAAGACACTCGCGAAGGAATCGCCTTAAAACTCGTAATGGTTAAATTATTAAAAATGGTGGAGCCGAGGGTACTCGAGTGACTTAAGAGAATCAGTAAGCGCAAAGCGAGTGTTAGAGTCTAAGTTGGTTAATGTATAGATTTACAAGTGACTTTGGCTTAATTCCAAATTACTTGTTGTTTATAGGTTACCAGACTCGTCCCGAGCCATTCGTAACCCCCAGTCGCTCAGGCAAGTTTTCTACCAGTTATAACTGTTGTTGTGATGTATATATGTATTTGCATTATCTTGCGATAGATGCATGTTGGTTAATTAGCAAATGTTGCAATATATTGAAGCATGCTGCTATGGTATATATATATGCATGCCTGTTTCATATTCTTTCCATATATATATGTTGATTCAGTTGATAATACCTATGCTAGAGGATAGCGGTAATTTGCATATACCCTTAGTATAGGGACCCAAAGGTGAAAATATTTTCTAAAACCGGGAGTCGAGGATCCCGAGTAGGTTTTGTATATATGGATATAAATATATATATATATATACTTATATATATATATATGGTCATAGTTTTCAAAACTATTAATCGAATAAGGTTTATTCGATAACTTTAGCTTTATTTTATTATTGAATATTATTTCGAATATCATTCGAGGGCTTATGACTCAGTTTATATTATTTAATGAATATTATTTGAATATTCATTTGAGGATCTATGACTCCGATTATTTGCTGAGATATATTCTTTATTTTATTAAAGAATAAGGTGTCAATAATCAAACTTATTTTCGATTATTCAAATAAAGATAGTACTTTCATATAAGTATATCTTTGGTTATTTAATACTCGTTTCAAGTATAAGTTTTAATACTTCTACTTCAATTATTTTTATAAAGATTATTCTTTATGGGAATATTATTTAAATAATAATATTCAGTCATTTTCTAAATATTCTGGGGACTGATTTACTTCATTAAATCAGCTTTACTCCAAACACTCTTTAAAGTGTTTTTGAGTCTTCAAAATGATTTTTAAAAGTTAGAGCGGATCCCAAAACTCATTTTTATATTTAAGATCTTCCTTTTTTAAGGAGATTTAAATACTCGCTCAAAACCTGAGGGATCCGGCTCTGTGGTGTATTTTATATTCGCAACAAGGTTGTTGTTTTGATAAATGAATTGATTACTTACCCAACACTCGGGAAGTAAAATTCTTGGAACAAGTTAATCCATTAACAGGCATCGCCTGGGAAATATCGGTGAGTTCTCCTTTCCAAATAGATACGACTTCTTGGTGGAGCCGTATCAACAAGTTTCTACTTGGGGAAAGTGGGGACGAGCTTTACATTTCAGAGTCATGGATTTCATCTGAACTAGGAGTGGCGTAAGTGGTCGAGTAGCGCCGGCCCAGCCTTATTATATTGGCCCAAATGGCCTGGAAGTTCCGCTAAGGCGGTCCATTCCTTAGGAGTTCAGTGTTCGGTTGACAAGTAAATCCGACAGGTTCTCCTCTACATGTAGAAAATGGTGGGGTTGTACTACTACGACTGATCATCGTAAGTGGTCTTCCTGGCGCGGCAAACTCCCGTAATGAGTTCATCATCCAATTGGATAATTTCTGCAACACTACCCAGAGTACTTCGATAGAAAGGCTACGGTTGGGCGATTGTTGAGTGTTGGCAGGGTCAAGTTTTCAAAATGATGTTTGCATCAAATGAAGTATCTCATAACTTCATTTTATTTTGATGATATTTTAAAGGTTGAATCTATTCAAGTCTTATCTTGTAGTCTCATCAGTGTGATGAACTTTTGAAACTAATTATAACTTGAACGGTGGTAGTTCAAGTAGTATTTGGAAAAGATATAAGTATATTGGAGTATCTTGTAACTTCATCTTTTAAACTTATATCTAGTAAATGATTATCTTATGCATGACAAAGATTTTCAGAAAAACGTTGAGACAAGGTTAGATATATGAGATCACCTTGCAACGATATTTTTATACAGTTATACACTGGAACTCTGTGTGTATTATGCTTGGAAGAGAACTTCCCATATTTTGAAAAAGTATATATGTATATATATATACTGAGTATTTTGCGACTTCATCGCATTAAGATATCAACTTGGTTCATTTCTTTTGACCAAGACTTTCATGAGTACTATGAGAAGGCTCATATATTGTTAATCATTATACATATTATTTTGGTGGGCTTGCTGCTCACCCTTGCTTTCTTCTTTCATCACACAACATCAGATAGACAAGATGAACAGGACCAAGCTCCCAATTCGCGAGCGGATAAGAAACGTTCCGCAGTTTCCTATAGGCGTTGATGTCGCTGTAGCTGAGGTAGGAGCTACCAATAGGCTAGGCTTTCAACTTTTGATGTACCAGATTTATGTATATTTATGAATTGTATTAATGGCAAAGAAATGTAAATTTATTCAGAAAACCTTTTAAGGTGTATTGGCAGATAATTGTGGAATAAAATGACTTGTGATTACTTTTGGATGTTCATCTGTGAGACTATAACGTGTGGTGTGTGTGTTTATTGTGGGGTCACAGTACAGAGTAGTTGATTAATTATTAAGGCTGGGTGTTACTAAGGGAAATGAAACTCGTGACAACCCGGATCCCCGACCCCGGATTTGGGGGTGTTACAACTTAACTGGAAATGAACAATTATACTGAAGACAGAACTTAAGATATCAGAACTTAAGTTATCAGAAGATATTTATCAGGATATAATATCAGGACTTAAGGTGACTTTCAGATAAGGCAGACGGCTGATTGAAAGAAAAGAAGATCGAGACTAAGACAGTAAGAAATATGCATGAAGAAAGAATTCTATGAAGAATAAAATACTTGGAAGAAAAGATAACTAGTTGATATATTTTAGGAAGCAGAATTATATTCCATATCAATTAGAATATTATCTTGTAACTGTGTAGTATATAAACACATGCATAGGGTTTACACTATAGGTGTTATCTTAATCGAAGTTATTATTCTTTGTAACCCTAGTAGCTCTCGTGATAATTTGTTCATCACTGAGAGAGGACAGTTCCATATTGTAACAGAGTTTTTTATGTTGAATAAAATCTGTGTTCTGTTACTTGTGTTCTTTAATTCGATTTGATTGTAGTAAACACTGTATTCAACCCCCTTCTACATTGTGTGTGACCTAACAAGTGGTATCAGAGCAGATCTGTTAACACACATACAGTTTAAGATCCAAAAACAATCATGTCTGAAACAGAAACTCCAACCAAGCCCACCAAAACTAAAGAACCTCCAAAAACCATAACCCATAGTCGATATGAGACTATAAGAGTTCCCATGTTGAAACCTTCTGAGTATCGCATTTGGAAAGTGAAGATGGCTATGTTTCTGGAAGCTACAGATCCAAAATATCTAGACAAGATTAATGAAGGACCACATATGCCAACCAAACTCTCTGTGGAAGTTGCAGGTCAGCCAGCAAAGTCTGTACCAAAGGAGAAAAGTGATTACACTATTGAAGATATCTCATCGATTGCAAAGGATGCAAAGGTAAGACACTTGCTGCATAGTGCCCTTGATAATGTCATGTCAAACATGGTAATTCAATGCAAGACTGCAAAAGAGATATGGGATGCTTTGGAAACAAGGTGTCAGGGAACTGATTCAATCAAGAAGAACATGAAGACTATACTCACTCAAGAGTATGAGCACTTTGACTCAAAGTCTGATGAGTCATTAACTGATTTATATGACATATTTGTCAAACTCTTGAATGACTTATCACTAGTGGACAAGGAATATGATATTGAAGATTCAAATCTTAAATTTCTGTTAGCTCTTCCTGAAAAGTGGGATTTGAAGGCCACAATAATAAGAGACAACTATAATCTTGAAGAAACAAATCTTGATGAAATTTATGGAATGCTCAAGACTCATGAACTTGAGATGGAACAAAGAAGCAAGATGAATGGAAGAAAGTCAAGGACAATTGCTTTTGTGGTTGAGGAGGAAATTCCCAAAGAAGCTGCCTTAAGGAAAGGCAAGGGAAAGGCTCTCATCACAAAGTCTGATACTGAGTCATCAAGTTCTGATAGTGATGATGACTCAGAAACTGAAAGTATACCTGAGATGGACCTTGATGAAGAGATGATGAAGTTGTGTGCTCTTATGGTGAAAGGAATCACAAAGATTGCATACAGGAAATTCAGGAGAGGAAGGAAGTCTTCCAGGAAAGGTGCAAGTTCTGATAAGAAAGGTTTCATAAAATCTGAAGGTAAAGGAGGAAAGTCTGACAGAGGAGATTACTCAAATGTTAAATGCTACAATTGTGGTGAGAAAGGCCACATATCTCTTGATTGTAGAAAAGGGAAAAGTGAGAAAGGCAAGGCTCTTGTCACAATGAAGAAAAGCTGGTCATATGCTTCAGATTCTGAGGATGAGGAAAACTATGCCTTGATGGCAAATGCTGATACTGCTGACATAAAGGTACCTCAAACTACTTATGCCTTTCATACTAATGATATTACTGAGTTGAGAAGATATCTTAAAACCATGTTCATTAGTTATAAAGATCAAACTTTAACATGTGAAAGATTAACTTCTGAAAATCTTGCTTATAAAAAGAGGAATGATAATTTGGAAAAAGAGTTAGTCATGTTCCATCAAACTCAGAAAGATAGAGATGATGCCTTTTATATTAGGGATGAAGTGTTAAAAATGAATGAATCTCTAAAAACTGAGTTAGAAAAGGAAAGAGAGATTATCAGGACTTGGACTAACTCTGGTAAAACAACTCAGGATATTCTTAGTAGCGGAAACTGGAAAGAGGGATTAGGTTATGGAGATGATAAGAATAATAAGGGAACTGTAGAAACTGAGCCTATAGTTGTTAAACAAAAACCAAAGGTAAATCCTGTTAAGTTTGTAACTGCAAAGTCTGATATTGAGAAATCAGAAGTTAAGGAGAAATTAACTTCTGACAAACCTAAACAGGATAAGCTAACTGAAGTTAACATAGGCTTAATGACTAAGAAGCAGCTTAAGCATAAGCTGAAACAGGTTAAAAATGTAAACAAGGTAAAGCCACCTAGGAAAAATAGGAATGGAAAGGAAGGTGTGAACAAAAGTAACAATTATAAGTCTGTTCCTAATGCTCCTAGAAAAATATGTCATAACTGTGGAAATTCTAACCATCTGGCTTCTTTTTTCAGGAAGAATAAGAACATAAACTCCTTACCCTCAAAGTCAGGAGTTAAGAGTCAGTCTGTTAGATATAAGCCACAAAATCCTTATTTTCATTGTGGTAGTTTATGGAATTCCATTTATACTTGTAAGGAATATCATAGTTTATACTGTGATTATTATAAAATAAAACCTTCTTTAAAGAAAGTTAGCATTATTCCTTCTAGTGTAAGTTCTGATACAAAGTCTAATATTGCAAATTCTGATAAGAAAACTGTTAACATAAACTCTGATGCTAAATCCGCTGCAAATGTTAACAAACTTAATAAGGCCAAAGGATCCAAGCAAGTCTGGGTCCTTAAAACTAATCATTAGTGGTCTTTGTGATTGTAGGCAACAGGAAAAACATCCTAGTTCTGGACAGTGGATGTTCAGGACATATGACTGGAAATAAAGCCCTGCTATCAGACTTTGTGGAGAAAGCTGGCCCAGGTGTTTCTTATGGAGATGACAATATGGGAAAAACTCTGGGATATGGCAATATCAATCTTGGGAATGTCACCAATGAAAAAGTAGCTCTGGTCTCAGGAATTAAACACAATCTACTGAGTGTTAGTCAAATCTATGACAGAGGTTATCATGTGGATTTCTTTGAAGAACACTGTGAAGTTGTAAGCAAATCTACAGGCAAAGTTGTTCTGAAAGGATACAGGCATGGTAACATTTATGAAGCCAAGCTTTCAACAAGTACTGATGGTTCCGCAATCTGTCTGTTAAGTAGAACATCAATTAAAGAAAGCCGGGATTGGCACAAGAAATTCTCTCATTTAAATTTCAACAATATAAATGAACTAGTCATGAAAGATCTTGTGAGAGGACTGCCAAAATCAGTATTTGCTCCTGATGGCCTTTGTGATTCTTGTCAGAAGGCAAAACAAAGAAAATCTTCATTCAAGAACAAGACTGGATCATCAATTCTTGAGCCTTATCACCTACTACATATTGATCTATTTGGTCCAGTTAATGTCATGTCTATTGCAAAGAAGAAATATGCTATGGTCATAGTGGATGAGTTCACCAGATACACATGGGTGTATTTCTTGCACACAAAAAGTGAAACTCCATCTATCTTGATTGATCATGTTAAACAACTGGATAAATTGGTCAAAGACTCTGTGAAAATCATAAGGAGTGATAATGGCACTGAGTTCAAGAATTTGATTATGGAAGACTTCTGCAAAAACCATGGAATAAAGCAGGAATTCTCTCCTCCTAGAACTCCACATCAAAATGGAGTTGTTGAAAGAAAGAATAGAACTCTTATTGAAGCTGCACGAACTATGCTTGATGAAGCAAATTTACCAACCTACTTTTGGGCTGAA
Organism: Apium graveolens; assembly: GCF_009905375.1. Classification (NCBI taxonomy): domain Eukaryota; kingdom Viridiplantae; phylum Streptophyta; class Magnoliopsida; order Apiales; family Apiaceae; genus Apium; species Apium graveolens. The sequence continues at coordinate 170,807,346 of NC_133657.1, forward strand.
GCTGTGCAGACTACTTGTTTTACTCAGAATGCGACACTTATCAACAAGCATGGAAAACACCATATGAGATGGTGAAGAAAAAGAAGCCAAATCTGAAGTACTTTCATGTATTTGGATGCAAGTGTTTAGTTCTTAAGACTCATCCTAAACAGCTATCCAAATTTGATCTAAAAACTGATGATAGAATTTTTGTTGGATATCCACTTTCCACAAAAGCCTGCAGACTCTACAATTTAAGAACAAGGGTTGTCATGGAATCTATCAATGTCTCTTTTGATGATAAGAAAATTACTGGACTTGAAGATTTCAATGATCATGATCAGCTGAGATTCGAAAATGAAGTTTTAAATTCTGATTATGTAAATCCTGACAGTCTAAATCCTGACAGTCTAAATCCTGATACTGCAAACTCTGGTGGATTAAACTCTGATGTTATTGAAACTGTGGTGACTACGCCAAAGGAAAATGCACCTGTGCAGGGGGAGCATATTGAAGATCCAACCACATCTCAAGAAGCATCAAAACCTACAACAGGCTCTTCAAGTTTTGATGGGCCAAGTTCTGATAATTCTGGAAACTCATGTTCTGATATTTCTGGAAACTCAAATTCTGAAGGATCCAACTCAGAGAGCATAATTTCATGGGGAGCATCAAAAAATGTTGATGGAGACAGCATGGATCATGGGGGAGCATCCAGTTCTAGAGATAATCTTCCATCTGCAAGGAAGTGGACAAAAGCACATACACCTGACTTAATTATTGGAAATCCTGATGCAGGTGTCAGAACTAGAACAACTACATCAAATGAATGTCTCTATTATTCTTTTCTTTCTCAGACTGAACCAAAGAAAGTGGAAGAAGCTCTTCAAGATGCTGATTGGGTGCAAGCAATGCAGGAAGAGTTAAATGAATTTGAAAGAAATAAAGTCTGGACCCTAGTGCCAAGACCAAATAACAGGTCTTCTGTTGGTACAAAGTGGGTGTTCAGAAACAAAACTGACAGTGATGGCATAATTACAAGGAATAAAGCAAGGCTGTTGCAAAAGGATACTCTCAACAGGAGGAAATTGATTATGATAAAACATTTGCACCAGTTGCTAGATTGGAAGCCATAAGGATATTTTTGACTTATGCTGCTCACAAGAAGTTTAAAGTCTTTCAAATGGATGTGAAAAGTGCTTTTCTCAATGGAGAATTGGAAGAAGAGGTATATGTTGAACAACCTCCAGGCTTTGTAGATCCCAAATTTTCCAATCATGTCTACAGGATTGATAAAGCACTTTATGGCCTTAAGCAAGCTCCAAGAGCATGGTATGAGACTTTAACTCAGTTTCTTCTGGAAAGTGGATTTAACAGAGGGACTTTTGACAAAACACTGTTCTACCTCAACCATGGAAATGACTTACTTTTGGTGCAAATATATGTTGATGATATCATTTTTGGTTCTACAAATGACAGACTTTGTAAGAAGTTTGCCAAGCTGATGCAGTCAAGATATCAAATGAGTATGATGGGAGAACTTAACTATTTTATGGGCCTTCAAGTCAAGCAGAATGAAGAAGGAACTTTTATTTGTCAATCCAAGTACACCAGAAATTTGTTAAAAAAGTTTGGAATGCAAGATTGTTCAAGTGCATCCACTCCTATGGCCACTGCAACAAAGTTGGATAAGGATATTGGTAAATCAGTAGATATTACTGATTACAGAGGTATGATTGGATCTCTACTATATCTAACTGCAAGTAGACCTGATATCATGTATGCTACCTGTCTCTATGCAAGATTTCAAGCAGATCCAAGAGAACCTCACTTGACAGCTGTGAAAAGAATTTTCAAGTACCTTAAGGGTACAACTGATCTGGGATTATGGTATCCTAGAGAATCAGACTTTAAGCTAATAGGTTACTCAGATGCAGATTTTGCAGGGTGCAAAATTGATAGGAAAAGCACAAGTGGAAGCTTCCAATATCTTGGAGGCAGATTGGTTTCTTGGTTTAGCTAGAAACAGAAGTCAATTTCCACATCAACTGCAGAAGCATAATACATTGTTGTAGGAAGCTGTTGTGCACAAATTCTTTGGATGAAGAGTCAGTTACTGGATTATGGGTTAGAATTTTCTAAAAACCCTATTTACTGTGATAATCAAAGTGCTATTGCTATGGCAGGTAATCCAGTTCAACAGTCAATGACAAAGCACATCAGCATTAGGTACCACTTCATAAGGGAACATATGGATGAAGGTACAGTGGAATTGCATTTTGTTCCAACAGATCAACAACTAGAAGATATCTTCACAAAATCACTATGTGAAGTTACTTTTACAAGACTGGTAAATGAACTTGGAATGGTTTTAGGTTCTTTCTCTAAATCTGCTTAGTTTATGTTCTGATACATCAGATTTTATGATCAGTATTTGCAGATATTACTATATTTGTGTATACTGTGCTTAAATTGAAATTTGCTTAAGTGCTGATTGTTGTCTGATATGAATTTCTAAACTCTGATAGTGATATGAATGTTTCTGTGACTATTCAATCTAATGAGGATAACTGTGCTAGATGCTAACCTAGTAGTCTTTAATATACTAAAGATCCCATGTTTGAAGTAATTGTTTATGTGGAAATCTTTTAACACAAACAAAATTCTGATATCGAGCTTAGTTAAGTTTACTTTGTGTATCTTATTACTAAGTTAAAAACTAGAATAGTGCTTCTTATCTGTTAAAGTTCTGATGTTGGTAAATCTGATGGATGTACTAAGTGCTGATAAGCCTCACTTATCAAAAGAAAAAGAAAAATAAAAGAAATAAATATCAGGTACTCCTTTGAGATCTAGAGTAAAAATGTGGAAGGGAAGACCCAAGTGCATTGCTGGTATTAAGTAATATGCATTAGAAAAGCAAAAAAAATTCTTGGTGACTTTTCACACTCTATGATTACTGGAGAAATACTCTGATAGCAGCATAAATTCTGATAAGTAGTCGTAACTCACTTACACTGAGAAGCCACTGTAAAATAGAATTTCAAAAGATGCATAAAATGAGCACAAAACAGTTGAGGTGGACTCATGCATGAACTCATTCAATAGTAGGCGTCAGAACAATGTCAGATTTTGAGCAAAGTTCTTAGTTATGCCTTATTTCTAAGATGTACTGAAGTGAATCAGACTTTACTCTTTGTTTGATATTTATCTTAATGCACACACTTACACTCCATATGAATGATGAAAATTATTGTGGTGATAAATGTTGTTTTAGATGAACAGTTTATGTGTCAGATTGCATAAATTCTGAGGACAAGTTCTGATGGAAGTTTTGATGAAACCATATCGGTATTTGTGTGAAGAATTACAGGAATAAACATTCACTTTTCGAGTTAAGAAGCCATATTCTGATGATTTTTAAATCCTGATAATAATCAAGTTATGATGCTGACGTGACAATATTTGTTTACTTGGTTTATTTTTGGTCATTACTTGAATGAAAATATTTTTACAGAATATTGGTTAATATGAGATAAAACAGTCATAATCATTATGGGTTAGTGGTTAGCGTGTATGTCTTGAAAACCTGCATGCGCACAGTAATTGTTATTATATCCCGTGCCCATTAACTTTGGCTTTAGATCTTTTACTGACTGTTATTATTACACATCAGTCTAGGGAGTCGACGGGTCATTATTTTTACTTGTAATTTTTAACCAGTTCTCGCGTCCCTTAGTATTCCACTGCCTATTTAAATGACTGATCATTCATCAGTAAAACCACATATGTTCATCTCTCTCAAATAATGACACATTTTAGTTGGTATTACTGTTATGGCACAGAAACTGTGACTATCTTTCAAAATGGAATTTCGACTTCATATCCTATCAACAACATTCCATTAGTCATCTGGATTCAACTTCTAGAGAACATTAAAAATGATCTGTTGTCTTTCCAAAGAGAAGTTCATCTTCATATTATTAAATAGCAGGAGCAAATCATTCGTCTTGTTGTTCTCTTTGTTGAAAGTAGGAAGAAGAATTAATTGTCATCCATCCATTTCTCTTCACCATCAGCTTTGTCAGGCTTCTTAGACTAGGACTAAGGCTGTTGATGTTAAGAATCGTAGAATAGGACTATCTTGAACTTTTTGCATGTAACTGCTAAATTTCATCAAATGTAATCATCTGATATATCAATGAAATTTTCTTTAATTGCAAGATTTGTTCTTTGTTTCTCAAAATATGTGACTGTGCATGTTTAATTGCAATTTATTAGTCTTTACTTCATTGATTTTTAATTTTATTCTGTGATGAATGTTTTGATTAAATTTTGATGTTTTGAGAAAATAACTGAGGAACAGGTTCCAATATCAGAACCTGTTGTTGTAGAAGCTGAGAAGGTTTCTTCTCAGAAAGATACTGTAACGGGGAGTTCTAGGCCCCTCAAAAGGCTTAGAAAGTTAAATTCTGATGATAAAGCTCCTACAGTGTCTCCATCTTTGAAGAAATTAAAGAAATAGAGAGCTCACAGGGACATAGTTGAGTCAGATTCAGAGGATGTAGTGGAAGCAGCTAAGGAAGGGGATCAGGAATCTCTGATCTCAACAGAACCAATTGTTATTAAATCACTTCCTTTTGCACAACCAGAAACTGCTCAAGACGGAATAGCTACACCTTCTATGTCACCTCTAGCTGATCCAATACATACTGAAGAACCAGGTACAAGTGCTGAAATTGATATTCATAACTTGATTGTGCTTGAGGTTTTGTACTTGGAAGGTCCACCAATTCAACTCACTCCACCAACAACACCAATTTTGGATGTTGATCAGAACCTGGCTGCGGATCAGAATTTAGAGGATGATGTTGAAGCCTCTATTACCTCATATACTGCTATTTTATCAGAGGATGCTGATCCTGCAGGATCTACAAGTTCTGATGCTGCCAATGAGAATATTACTGGTGAAGCTGCTGCTAATTTAGATGCTGATACAGCTGGTCCATCAGGACATGCACCTCAACAAACAATTAATAAAACTGATCTAATCAAGAAGTTTGTTAAGGAAGCACCAGTACCTTGGAGTGAAACTCCTAAAGGACAGGAGTGGACTAAGGAATGGAACACAATTAGTTTTGTTCCTTCTGAAAAGATTCTTTCTAAGCATCTGGCAAAAGATGATGAAATGCTGTTAAATGATGATTTCAAGGAGCAGCTGAGAGTTACTGCATTGAGTACTAGGCACCTTCAAGGTCAACACTCAACAACTCATGCCAAGGTGAATAAAATTCAAGAAATCTTGATCCATCAAGATATGAATACCAAACTTGAAAAGAACAGATTTTTCAAGCTAGCCTTTGACAGAATTGCCAACATTGAGAAAACTCAGGAGAAGCAACAAGCTCAGATTTCTGAAATTCTAAAGAATCATGCTTCTTAGCAAACTCAACTCAATGAGATCCAATCCTCAGTGGAATTGCTTGTCTCTCTTCTTTTACCTGCTGATGCCAAAAGGGGGAGAAAATGATTAAGTCTAAATGCAAATTTATTCAGACACTGAAGGGAAAGGATTATGGAAATGATGACCAAGGAAACTCTGATAAGGGTAGAGGTCAAGGTAAAGGATTTTCATCAAGTAAAGCTAGAATTACAAGTCTAGGAACAAGTTCTGATACTGGGAGAAGAATAAGTTTTGATACTGGTTAAAGGATAAGTTCTAGTGAACATTTGAAACTTGATGAAGAAATTTCAAAGGAGTTATTTCTTAAAGAAAATCCAGGAATGGACTTTGAGAGTCTAAATGAAGAAGAAGCTAGACTCAAAGCAGAAGGTGTCAAGACAAAATCTAAAGCTTCTGTTGTTGAAAAGAAATTTCCAAAGCCTAAGGGTATTGTGATAAAGGAAAGAACAAATTCTGAGGCAACCAAAGCCAAATCACAAGTGGAAATTGATCCAAGGTCCAAGGGCAAAGAAAAAGTTGATGAACCTGTAAAGGTTTATATGCCAGTCATGGATGAAGAAATAACTGATGATGAAGAAGATGCTAGTCTTACTCTGATTTCAAAGAAGATTTTTCAAACAACCTCTGACATGGCTCATGTTGTTCAAAGTCAAGATATAGTAAGTTCTGATATGACAGTGAAGCAAGCAACCTCTGACATAGCTCAAGTTGGCTTGATATCAGAAGTTAAGGAAAAGGAAACCTCTGACATTGCTCATGTTAAACCTTCAAATATACTCCTACCAGGATTCACCGAAGCTAAATAGACTCAACCTTTGAAGACTGCAATGAGTGGTTTTGAAGCAAGAGTTGTTACAGGAAAGGAAGCAAGAGATAAATTTGGATTGGGTAGTTCTGATGAAAGAAGAGTATATAACACTACCAACGACCAACTTCCTTAAGTAAACCAGGTGTTGGAGCAATTCCTAAAAGATTGAATCGACTTGAATCTGTATAAATGGTTTACCATACCTTTTTGAAAGAACATATCTTGTTATATTTTATGACAGATGGAAGGGTATACCATATCAGGCAGAATGATATACCACTGAAGTATTTTGAGGAACTGGAACATGTTCTATTCCTACTTAAGTGAAAGACAGATTAACAGATAGTGCTACAGGTTATTTAAAGTCACAAATTCAAAGACAGAAGAAGCTTTATTCTATAAAGTCTAACAACACATACTGTCCCAAGTACAGAGATCACAAAGGTGATATTGTCGAAATGAAGCCTAACTCTGCTAAGATCATAACTACTTTCTGGGTTATAAGGCTGTAGAATTCAATCTAGAGTCTGACAAGGCATATCTGATCAGACTGGATCAGGAGATAAGAAAAGCTAAGATAAATGATCTCAGAGCAGCTATTTTTCAAACTGGTGAAGATACAGCTGAATTGAAAGATGCAAAAAGGAGAATGGTTAATGAACTTGAATATGCTGAGAGAAGCCTTTTAAGGAATTATCTCAGAACAACTCCTGATATCAAAGAGATCAAAACTTGAAGCCAAGTCAAAGATCTACAACTTCTTAAATTTTGAAAGTGTATATAGATTGCAGCTGTTATCGGAAGTTTAAGATGGTAAAGCTATAAGGACTGTAAGTTGTAGTTATCTAGTCAAATTCTCATGCATTTGTACTTAATGTTTTTGACATCATCAAATATCTGTTAAATTTGTATATTATGCTAATTTACAAGTTGGGGAAGATTGTTAGATATATTTGTGATGTCATGGCTAATATGATTTGTGTTTAGTTTTCAGATCTTACTTAACAGGACAAATCAGTACTTAACTGGATATCAACACTTATACTGAAGACAGAACTTAAGATATTAGAACTTAAGATATTAGAACTTAAGTTATCAGAACTTAAGTTATCAGAAGATATTTATCAGGAGATAATATCAGGACTTAAGGTGACTTTCAGATAAGGCAGGCGGCTGATTGAAAGGAAAGAAGATCGAGACTAAGACAGTAAGAAATATGCATGAAGAAAGAATTCTATGAAGAATAGAATACTTGGAAGCAAAGATAACTAGTTGATATATTTTAGAAAGCAGAATTATATTCCATATCAATTAGAACATTATCTTGTAACTGTGTAGTATATAAACACAGGCATAGGGTTTACACTATAGGTGTTATCTTAATCGAAGTTATTATTCTTTGTAACCCTAGCAGCTCTCGTGATAATTTGTTCATCACTGAGAGAGGACAGTTCCATATTGTAATAGAGTTTAATGTGTTGAATAAAATCTGTGTTCTGTTACTTGTGTTCTTTAATTCGATTTGATTGTAGTAAACATTGTATTCAACCCCCTTCTATAGTGTGTGTGACCTAACAATAACCTACAGGGCATTTGTGGTTGATCAACAGAAGATGATTGAAAGTCTAAGTGCACAGTTCAACAACTCCACGCTCCAATCTGTTAAAGGAGAAATTAATGGTATTGATGATTCATATCTAAGCAGTGGAATGGCAGTGTATAACACAAGTCATTTCTTTAATGAAGCCATTCAGCAAGGGTAAGGATTTTCAGGAAATCCCAGCAACAACTTAGGGGGAGCAATAGAAGGATCAACTAGTCAGACACAACACCACATTGAAAATCAGAGGACACTAAAGAACATATCTGCTGAGACAAAGGGTTTGATGTCAATATTATTCCCAGAGTCTAGTTCTTAAGTGATCCAGATGGTGGAGTAATGATTAGTAGGGCTACTGAGTGTGAATGATTATTTCTCTAGTTTTCTATCTTAAGAAAAAACTAAGAAAATTACAGAAGCTCTGATAGATCCGGATTGATTGGGTGATTGCAAAGCAAGATGAGCACAATCAGTCAGCAAGCAGATTAAAGGGAAGCTGGTATCCAAACCAAATGAGAACTTTGTAATTGGTACAAGGATGACCAGAAGTTAATACTGGATGACAATGACATTGTTACGAGGGACAAGGCCAAAATGGATGCTAGGTTATTATCAAGAAACAGTATCTGACAGAAAGCACCAGTGACGAAACTTGAGGATATTACGACATATCAGGCACCTGATGCACATTACACTTGGAATTGGACTCTAATAGATGTGTACAAGTGTACTCCTGGTTGGTGAGTCAAAGGAAATAGTCAATGCGCAACAATTCATGGACTTTGCAGTTGCAGATCTATTGGACTCTGTATATCTCTTCTTCACAAGCTCACTTCAGGTTGGTATGAACTAGTATACTACTCAAGCAATCGTCAAGGACATGGGCACTCTAACTGAAGTTACAATTTAATGTGAAATAGTAGAGTCATCATATTAATATCTCTCTTATCACTAGGCACAAACATATTATTTTATATGTGCATTGATATAATGATAATGTTATATGTTGGTCTACTAACAAAGACTTGTGCAAGATTATTTGCTAAGTTATTGCAGAGTAGGTATGGAGGAGCATTTTGGAAAGGTTACAATTCTTTTTGGAATTACTTCAAGCAAGCCATTAGTATAATTCTTTTAGGAGCTCAAGCAAGACAAAAGAACAATTCTTTTAGGAGCACAAGTAAACTAGAAGAATGATGGCAATACAAGTAAGTTAAGGATCTTTTGAAGATGCAAAATTTGGAAGATTCTGAACATGCCAAGACTACTTACCAGCATAAACCACTAAAGCTTGATCAGTGTAACTCAGGTAAAATGATAAGTTGTAGAGGTATGACAAGCACACTCTTTTACTCAAATGCTAAAAGACAACATGTAATGTTCTCAAGATGCCAAAGTGCAAGGTTCTAAGTAGATCCTAGAGAATCCAATCTTATAGCTATTAACAAGATTATTAGATATCTTAAGGGACTACCAACTCTTGGAGTAAAGTACCCTAAAGATATTGTGCTTAACATGTTAGGCTATATAGATATAGATTATGCAGGTTCAAAGAAAGACAGGAGAAGCATCTCTGAAGCTGTCAACTTAAGTGACAGGGGAAGCATCTCGGGAAGCTGCCAACTTCGTGGAAGAAGATTGATTTCTTGTTTTGATAAGAAACAACCTCAAATCCAACAACTCTGTGGAACACTCTATGACAAGGCACTTTGACACCAGGTATCATTTATTTAGAGAGCATGTCTTTCGGTCAAAGAGTCACTTGCAGAAACACTTATTAAATCACTTGTTTAATCTTTCAAGACTGGTTTGTAAGTGTGGGATATCATTCATTACATATTAGTTGGAAATCTGTAAGTAATTCTTAATATAAGTTCACAAGTATTAAATCTTTAATATTTAAAGGACTTGTGAATTTATCAGTAATCCAGTACCTCGTAGTTAGTGCTACTATCTTCATTATCATGATTACAATATCATATACATTTGTGGTAGTTAAGTATTATAATATTAAATTTGAATTTTATTTTAATTAATTTAAATTATGACTGTAGATAATTTCATTCCATAATTAGTCTCATATTTAAATTATATTAAAATAATATGCAGCATAGTTATTTGTATCATGTATGAATAATTGTGATACTTTTAATATTAGTGATATTATTTAGAATTTTTGTTCTAAGTAATCAATGCTTATTTCTAAAATCACTGATATTGAAAGTTGAAGTATTTTCTAAGTCATATGTATAAAACTCTCAATATTTTATATGCCTAGAAAGTATTTCTAAAATTACTAATTATCTAGAGAGTGATTTCCATGTATATAAGTCATATATCTTATTGGTGCTTACTCAATGATAATTATAAATATTTAAGTGCTAGTATCTAACTCATAGATATTTAGTATTTATTTATTTAATATTTATTTTGGATAGTTTGGATTATGGAAATTGAAGCAATTCAATGATTTTATTTGCTCCAGAATTCAAACTAACTTAAAATAAATAAGCAGCATGATTGATTATAACTAAATTTGTTAACAATTGATATCTATTATATTGATTGTAACTTATGTGTTATAAGTTAATTATAAGATATTGATTTTAGTGAATTTAGCAATGTTTACATCTCAAGAATTCACAGAAATCAGAATCATGATTGTAGCATAATTAGTTGTGTGCTAATTCTTGACTTACGTCAGTTAATGATACTTAGTTAATAGTTGAACTATGAACTAATTGTGAAGTATTAGTATTTGTGACATTACTTAGAACTCCTCTAAGTAATCAATGCCTATCTTCAGTCACTTATACTATTATACAAAGTGTGAAAAATTTTCTTAAGTACACCTATGGTTAAAATGTTTGATTGCTTTATTAGAAGTAACCAGATGTTGTCAAGTTAGAATAATTTTTATACTTACTTTCAAATTCCTAAATACTTTGACATAAATGTCATACTCAATGAATCAAAGTATATAGAACTTAAAATATTTTCTAAGATTGCAAACAAGATAATATTGGTTAATGTTGCTTTATTTATCGAACCAATATTGTTTGAGATATTACAGTTGTTAGGAGTTAACAATTGTATAGTATATGAAATTGAATGCTAATGTCCATTTAATAGATAGTTGGTATTTAATTCATTGATATCTTATTTTAATATTTAAAATAGGATGCAACATAATTATTGGTATCTAAAGTACTTGACAAGTATCATACAATGATATATTGTTAATATTTTGTTGCAGATAATTGTGAGATTTTAAGTTTTAGTGGATTTATATGAGTTGCTATATCTAATAAATTCACTATAATTTAAAATTAGCAGCATAGTCAATCTCATTAGGGATATTTATCAATAAATAATTTTGTTGATTATAATCTTATAAAGATAGATTATGGAGCTTTTGACAAGAATGAGAATTGTTTAGACTTTACCCTAAGTGATCAATGCTTTTACAAAAACCATTCATATTGAAAGATTTTTTTTCTCTTCTTAATACTACTAGGTCATCAGTCTGTGTCTTTTCAAATCATTTATCTTTTTAGGCATAAAAACAGACTTATGCACTCAAACAGTTTTAAGAGAAAAAACAAACTTCTTTCTACGTTAGTGATTGCTTATTTTCATTAAAATCTTTTGAAATCACTATTGTACATCATGTCTCTCAAAAGATTAAATGCATGACTTTCATTCATTATAGATCTTAAATGCATTTTATTTCTACATTGCCATATGTTCTGTGATACAGGTTCAGCCTCCTATGGCCTTCTTTCATTTGATAGTCATGGGGTTGAAAACCCGCAACTTCTATCCCAGACTATAAAGATAAACACAGAAACAGAACCAACCAACACTCTCTTACCCACTAAAATGAAGTATGAATGAGCGTGAGGGAGAAAGTGCCTCAGTGCACCACATAAGGAAGGTTCTGAAATCAACCCAACAACTCTGTCTCCTACAAAGATGAGTAGTATTTAAACCGAGGCAACTGCTAGCCCCATACATTTTCTCAAAAAGATGTAATGGCTGAAAAGGCACAAAAACAGTTACTAGATTCATCCTCTCAACAGGGTGCGTCTATTGAACTTCGCCTATCGGCCAGGGTATCTGATATAGTGTCACCACCTTAAACACAAACAATTCTTGATGCACAAGGAGATGTTACACACACAAATGAAGAGTTGACGAAAATAAGAGTTTCGACCATTTTACGGTCAAAATCGATTGTTCAAGGTTCTATAATAGACCAATTGCCTGTACAGGTGTTAGGAGAGGATACTGATCCAATAGCCATATTGAAGGGTTTTTAGCACTATAAACGCAGGGAAAACGTAAATTTAATCTTAAAAAAACCGAAACCCTAAGCAAGATCCATGCAAAAAATAATATTTAATTCATAGTTCAGTATGTTTACCTTAAGAAGCTTTACGTTAATGGAAAGATGGAGGTCTTTAATAGCGATCCAAGAACAATGAACGGAGATCCTTAGCAGCTGCTTCTCAAGTGTGAAGCACTCCACCGGTATCCACCAAGAGTACAATGTGATGGAGGAGGAAGAGGTTGAGAGAATTAGTTGCCTCCCTCTTGTTCTACTTTAGAATTAGGGTTAATTATTTGGGTTGAGGCAAATAGGATTTATAATAGTATATTTATAGGCAAAATTTTCAGCTTAAATTTTTTCTATAAAATATTATTATTAACCCTTTAATTGATTATTCTTATTAACCAGTTAACTAATAATTAAAACACCTTTTAATCATTAATCCCTTTTCTAAACACTTTAGAAAAATAATTCTCTCACTTGATTTAATTTCCAAAATTAAATTCTTAATTAATAATATTAAGAATTAATTAAATCTCATTTAATCAATTATTAAATCTGCTAATTAATTATTTATTTCACAAATAAATAATTACCATCCATTATTAATTAATTCCTCCACCATTAAATCATTCTCTTTTATGGTGTGACCCTGTAGGTTCAATATTAAGTCGGTAGTAGAAATAAATAATAATAAAACTATTTTATTATTATTTATATAAATTCTCTAATTCATTAAATATGATTAATTAATTAATCATATTTATTCTACATGGTGAGGGATACGTCTCAGCATATCGCGACTATCCGGATAATACGAATTCACTGCTTAGAATACCAAGAACCTATTCAGTGAATAGTTACCGTACAATTAATTCCTTCTACCCTGCAATGTCATGATTAAATACAAGGCATGGAACTCGTGGCAAGCCTATCTTATTTAATCACATGCTTTCCCATTCACTATGCTTAGTTCTAATTAATGTGAATTAGAAACTCCTTTCTAATTTCATTCACTCTGGCTAGAGATTCCTGAACTAGCATAAGTGGATCATCATTGAACATTCTCTTCCTTTCACTGGAAGGGGTAGATCCTTTATTGATCATACACTATCTTCGTGTACAAATTCCTACACCCAGTAGAGCCCTTATTATTGTCCCCGGAGACTAAGAACTAAACCAAAGTATAGTTCAGTGTACACAAGATGACTATGATGACCTCAAGTCTAAGGATACTTGTACAACTATCACTATGTGAACAACTGCTGACACGTGAGTGAACTCCATCAGTTGTTCAGCTGTGTGAGTCATGTTCAGTGAACTTATTCTATAATAAGCACCTACATACTAGCTATAGTGTCACCACACAAATGTCTATGGAACAGACATTCTTCATAATGAAGCAAGCATAATATGTACCGATCTTTGTGGATTACTTATTACCAGTTAGTAATCCTACGACCAGGAAATATTTAAGTTTAGAGTTATCATCTTTGAGGTCTCATTATTATGATCTCATCATAATCCATAAAAAGCTTTACTCTAAACTATGGTATATCTTATTTAAACACTTAAATAGATAAAGCCCGCAATAAAACCAAAACAAGTCTTTTATTAATATCAATAAAATCAAAACAGATTACATAAAAGTTATTCCTAAATCATCATACATGATTGGACTTAGGACACATCTCTTTCACCTATGTCAGTGGTCAGTATCTACCTCCCCAGGCTTAAATCTCCTGGATGCATCTACGAGTAGTGGATCTGACATAGGTGCATATCGGCAACTTGTTGACAATAATTCAGATTTACCTGATGAGTCACAAGGAAATTTCTTCCCAGACATTAGAAGACAACTTTGATCATTATGCTAAATTCTTTGGATCATTGTTTACCTTCCTAAAGTTCAAATCTGGAACCCCAAAAGGGAAACTAGCAACTTGTAGATTATGACTCAGATTTATCTGACTAGTCTAACAAGGATGGGGATTTACGAACTCCCATTGCACCACCTATGACCTCCTTAAAGATGGATAAGGTGATTTTCCTTGCAGGTACCGCTGGATTTTGGAGCTATGAGAGGAGTGATACACTTGTGAGAATGAGTGTAAACACGCGTGAAGAGAAGAGTGAAACACTTGTGAGGCACACGAAACAGAATCACACACTCACAATGAGGAAGAAAGAGAACCACCATATCCCATTCCCTATCCCTAAACATGGTTCTTGATACTTCAGGTCTCGAATATGTTTATGATTGGAACCTAACTCTTAGGAACCTAACATTTACAGATTGGATTAGAATACTTTGAGACCTAACAAGTTGGGAGCTAATAATTGGTAACAATTGGTGATCTCACAGTTGGGAGGTATAAGGAGTTGGGAATATTGGTTAACAGGATGATTAACAGTGAAGCCATTTTACAAAATTTCAAGGGACATGGTTGATCAGACTCTGACTTGTTATTTCTTTTCCAACCAAGTAACATATGAGAACTCCTTCAGACAACAGCACACTTTCCTTCTCTAAGGGGGAGATAAAAGCTTAAATAATAGTTTGGAGGATTCCTCAACTAAGGGGGAGAAATAGCAGGCATGAGGAAAAAGGTAAAGCACATGTACACTACACCACACCATTGTTGTTTGTGACTACAGATCCTATTATAAGGGAGAGGTGGTAAACAAGAGGTGATTTCCTAATAATCAGAAGAAGTGGTTTGGTTCATCACTACTCTTCATAAGAGGCGAAGCTATTTTCCAAAAGGGGAGTACCATTAGTTCTTATCTGCGGATCCTATTGTACGGGAGAGGTGGTAGACGAACTTGATATCCTTTAAGCAGTTGATTCTCATAGAGGGAGAAGCAAGAGAGATATGCGCTTCTCAACAGGAAATGTGGTTGTACAAAAGAAGATGCTGATGATTACTTCAAGACTGAGAAGTATTATCTGGCAGAGATTTGAAGAACCAAGGAAATGAAGATAAACTACTTGAAGATCAGTTCAGTGCTAGAGGAACATGCATCTTTCATTTCAGTTACTCAAGAAATTTGGAAATGCAATATTTGATCCAGAAAACCAGTAGAATCATTTACAAGTCCTGGTACATTACTTTTTCTAGTTGTTAGTTGAGTTATCCTCTCTATTTAATTTGTTTGTTAGGTTTAACAATCAAATAGGGGGAGATTGTTGGTGAGACTGCTTAGTTGTATGAACAGTTACGTAATAACTTAATACGATAACAACATTAGAATAGGACAAGGTTAATAATACTATGTCTACACAATAAATCAGGAAGAATGAAGACAAGGAAAATATAAAGAATTAGAATATTAGAAGAAGGCCTGAAGTCTGTTTACTGGTCACTGAAAGAAGTTCATTAATATGTTCATGTCTCAGTGAAGAATAAAGGTTAAAGACTTTCAGGATTTCAGAAATGATGAAGATTCAGTGTATAAGTGCTACCAGAAGATTTCAGTGTATTGGCATTGATTGAAGATAGATAGTGTATGAAGCATATGAATCTGAAGAATTGAAAACATGGTATAGACATAGGTTAAAGAAGATAATTGCAGTCTTGAAGCTATACTCACTGATAAGAGTTTATTTATATGTTCAAGCGTCGATGAAGAACAGTGAATGAAGTATTCAAGATTGTAGTGGCAATGAAGACGTTGTCTACAGTACCAAAAAGGATTCCAGTAAAAGTACATTTGTTTGTTGATAGTCAGTGTACGAAGCAATAAAGTTAAGGCAAGCTTAACAATATAATCAAGTCTATAATACGAAGATCCTGAATCGGAGCTAGTCGCCTGTGAACCAGACCAGTTGCACTAGGCGTCAGCGTTTCATGAAAGGAATTTGAGTATTATCATTAGATGGATTGTTAAGTCAGGATTCGTATCAGGGAATACAGGTTTTATGATTCAGACGAAGACTCAAGAGAGAAGTCTTAAAGATGGGACAACTCAGGGAATGCAATGCTCTACAGAAACTAAGTCAAGGTGATCACTACCTTGGAGTAAGAGTCATCCTGATCAGTATATTAATCTTCAGAAGCAATATCATGGATGTACAGTTCAATATTTTAGTACAGGAACTGATCTTGACTTAGTGTGATACTCAGGGAATAAATGAGAGCAAGAATAATTACACAAGTACAGTTTTCATCCCTCTGGTCACCATAGAGAAATGGGTTGAAATTTTTCTAAGGAAAATTCACCCTAGGTTCACCTTGATCGTCATAGAGAAATGGATTGAATTTTTTCTAAGGCAAATTCACCCTAGGTTCACCTTGGTCGCCATAGATAAATGGGTTGAATCTTTTCTAAGGCAAATTCACCCTAGGTTTACCTTGGTCGCCATAGAGAAATGGGTTGAATTTTTTTAAGGCAAATTAATCCTAGGTTCACCTTGGTCGCCATAGAGAAATGGGTTGAATTGTCTCTAAGGAAAATTCTTCCTAGGTTCACCTTGGTCGCCATAGAGAAATGGGTTGAATTTTTTTTAAGGCAAATTCACCCTAGGTTCACCTTGGTCGCCATTGAGAAATGGGTTGAATTTTTTCTAAGGTAAATTCACCCTAGGTTCACCTTGGTCAGCATAGATAATTGAGTTGAATTTTTCTAAGGCAAAATTCACTCTTGGTCGCCACAGAGCTTGTATTACCTTGGTCGCCACAAAAACCTCAGCCACAATATTATTGATTAATTATTAATTAATTTATGTGGTTTATTCAGAGCCACATATTTCTATTGGTATAAAGTCTACACATCTGAAGCATAAGATATCAGTTGTATTGTTATGAGTTTTTATCTTCTTCTCCGACGAGAGGAGATAAAACAAGCAGCAAAGAAAATACAGAGAAACACCGGGCACATAGTAAATCCGTTATTCTTCTCACCAGAGTAACGTTATAATGCCCGATTTAACTCTTGTATATTCATAGGGCATTATAATCGTTACCCGGTAATTAAATCCTTAGACAAACAAAAGCTAGATCATTGTATAGGATTTGATTTATAAATCTTTGTAGAAGATAAGAACTTTGTTGTTCTTAGATTGTAGCCGGTTAATTTATTTACCGGAGTGTAGCAACACCCCTCGCGGATTTATATATGAATATATACTTCCCCGAATATCTTGTGTTCCTCATTTTATTTCCCCAAACACTATTCTTCTCTAGAACACGGAACCACTAACCGAGCACTAAATCTATATCCGCTAAAGATTCGAAAGAATTTTTAATTTAGTGATTATCGTATTCAACCCCCCTTCTATGATAATTCGGGACCTAACAACCTACCATGTCTCTCTAAAGAAAATTTCAAATCTTCCTTCATTCAAGCCTCCAATCAAGACTCTCTTCAAAATTGTTGGGAGAAAACTAAAGAAAATTCAAGCTAATGCTGGTGCTATCTGCAACTGCTTCAATCAAGCTGATTTTCTACCTATATCTGGGAGCATAACAGATGATAATTATCACCAACAACTAGTTGAGGAGATAGTCAAAGTTTGGGTTGTCTCTTTGGGAGAAGTCAGAATCTACTACTTCGATGGCTCCTTCATTGTGCTTAACATAGAAGTAATAGAAACATTTTCAACCACAGAAGTTAAAGAGAGTGATAAATTTGATGAAGGATAAGGATTCTAGCACAAGAATATGGAGGGCTGTGATGTCTGAAAGGTTGAGAGAAAAGGATTTAAGGCATGCTAGGATAAAGGTTGAGGGGGAAGAAAGAGAAAGGCAATATGCCAAGGAGATTGAGAATGTTTGAGCAAAGATCTAATGAACTTAAGGCAAGGGGGATGAGTAGAATTTCTAAAGATGGACATTTTATGAACATTGCAGTTCGCAGATTTTCAAGATTCGGGGTTAATTATCTCAACTAATTACTCTTTGGAAGAATGGATCAAACTTGTGGAAGCCTTAAATGGGACAAAAATTATTGAAGAACTCCAAGTGCTAGTAAATTTTAAGGACCTCATTAGGAACGAACCCGGTTATGAGAAATTCACTTGATGTTTGTAATTTTGAACTGATGTAATTGATTAATGTATAAATAGTGTAATTCTTATTTAATTTGTCAATTTATTGTATTTGATTGTATCTTGGGGTTAGTCATGTTATTAGGCATGAATTTGTGATAAGCAATCTTCTCACAAATTGGGTGAGATTGTTGTGCAAGACATGCCAGTATAATAATAAGACTAAGTCATTTTGACAGCCCTAAGATTAAGTTGTATGATGATCAATATTTGTTTTCTGTAATTGTATTACTTGAGTTTGTAAAAATGTTTAGTAGATTAGACTGAGGGATTTTTCTGTGAACAGTTTCAAGCTAAGGAATAAACTCTGAAAGAAGATCAAGTCATGATAATGCCTCAGAGAAAAGATGTAGAAGCTTGAGGTTAAATAATGTTGTTCTATGAAGAATGTTTTAAGTTAAGATATCGACAAGTCACAGATCAAGGTATATCGAGAAGTCATTCGAGAAGTCCAAAATTACTTAAAGAGAAGTCCAAAATGGCTTATAGAGAAGTCTCAGAGATATCGACAAGTCAAATAAAGATGTAGAGAACTGGAGATATCGACAAGTCATTTCTGCATGTAGAGATCTCAGAGATATCGACAAGTCAAATGAAGATATAAGGACTGGAGATATTGACAAGTCAATTTCTAATATAAAGATCTCAGAGATATCGATAAGTCAAATTATGTATATAGAGATCTCAGAGATATCGACAAGTCATTTCTACTTGTAGAAATCTCAGAGATTTCGACAAGTCATTTCATATATAGAAAACTGGAGACCTTGACAAGTCAAATATACCTATAGAGAACTAAAAAATATCGATAAATCATTATAGTTATCGATATGTCACTTCTCTATATAACAATTGGAGATCTCAACATACTATCTTAAATTCAGAATACAGACAAGTTCAAGATTCAAGATTATCAGTCAACAAACAGTTCATTCACTGAATTGGAAAGTCTACAAAAGTAGCTTAAAGAATACAAGATCAAGGCCAAGATTAAATGGATAAAGGGTGGTCACAGACCTGCAAGATTCTGCACAGATTTGCTAACACCTGAAAAGAAAACTAGACAAGATTGCTTTAGAAATTGGTTTAGTACATTTTTGTGCAAGTTTTGTAAACCTGTGTTGCTAGTCTACAAAGCATGCACGGGTCCTTAGTTTAAAAGTAACAAACATATCTAGATTTTCTTGTATTCTGTCAAGATAGAAGCCTGAGTTCTTATTTTCTTAAGAACATAGATTTGTAGCAAGATAAACTTTATTAATACAATTAAGTGAGTTTTTGATATATTGTGTTTGTGTAAATTCTGTTAAACATAATATCTACATTTCTTAACTGCTTTGTTCAAACCATAATCCATAAATCTTAAAACCAAGAAAAATCCAAGAAACACATTAACCCCCCCTCTGTGTTACATTTCATAGCATTCAATATCTAACACATCTTACCCTCCTCAAACCCCGCTCTAAGCGGGTTATACTGAGTATACTTGGTTTGATTTGATTTTAGTCTATTTCAATTTTAATATCTTAATCTTTATCAAATCTTAGTCAATTTTTCTATTATTATTTAATATTATTAATCTAAAAATTACGTGTTATTACATACTATCCTCCTTAAAAAATTGGTCCCCAAATTTATAACAATCCTAGACCCTAAAAAGTTCACTACACATCTATTTCAATAGTCCAAAGGATCGAATCCTAGGGAATGTATAGTCCCATACCTAATACACTTTGAAGGACAACATGCCTCTGATACCAACTGAGACGGCCAGAGTTTCCGGCTTATTAATTTTAAGTACAAAACTAAAATAAAATACAATAATCAATCCAAAATTTTATTACAAAATGTGACTATTACAAACATGCAGTAATGGAAGTGCAAAAGTTAATCTACTCCAACACCAAGTCCTCGAACTTCAATGATATCCAAGTCGAATCTTACACCGAACCTGAAATATTAAAAGGATACGCTACGAAGCCCTAACAAGCAACTATCGATTAATGGCTCAAACCAATACTTTTTTTTTTATTTTTTTGAAAACACGTTTTAGACATATAACACATAAACGATATCACACAAAATCACGCATATTTTCGATACAATCATACCAAAGATGCACACCACTTATTCTATAATCCACATATTCAAAATTCTTGTTCAATAAACATATCTTAACATGATAAATACAGACCAACGTATAGTTCGTTATAGAACACGTAGGTAAATAATTAATACACAGCAATGAAAAGTCACTTACTTCAATTACATAAACAAATAATTACTCGTCAAACACGAAACATCTAAAATATCGAACATCTCCACGATTCCAATTATGTCCAGTTCTGTTTATATCATTTTGACCCTCTAAATCACATTTTCTTGGACAACACGAAACATAAAAGTTGTAGAGAACGAAACGACATTTCCGAATAGTCCAGAATCAATGAATTCCGACATACGATGAATTTTCTATGAATTTTACAGGACTGCTGATTTTAATATATTAAAACCCTACTAATTTTAATAATAAAAATGAGGAAGACGAATATCATGTATTTATAACGTTACAAAACCCTATTTTTAACCTACAATTTATCTGTATTCAAGTATGATCAAAATTTTAGGCCCAGTAGTCTAGTCCAATTTTATATCCTATTCTTTATCAAATTTTAATCATTTTTTCTCTTATTCTTTATTATTCTTAATCTAAAAATTACAGGTTATTACATACCCATTTTAAATCAAGCCTCAAATCATCTAGTTCGTCTCTAATGATACTTTCGCAGGATTGTCCACTAAAAATCTTGTTGCTTGAGAAGTGTGATACGATAAAATTGACAAATGTTAGTGATGATTCAATAAAGCTGTGATTATTTCCATTCTCTCTCCGGGATGCAGCTAAAGATTGGTTGAAAGATGAAGTACCAAACAAGTTCACTACTTGGGACATTTTAGCAAATTCCTTTCAGTCTGAAGAAGACAACAAAGCTCAGCAATGAAATATCTAACTTTCATCAAGGTGACAAGCAATCACTTCATGATGCGTGGAAAAGATACAAAATACTTCAAGACAATACCCTCTCCATGATATTTCTGGTTGGGTGTTAATTCAGACATTTTACAATGGGTACACAAGAATTCAGAATTTTTTTTGATGCTGCTTCTGGTAGATCTATTACGAAAAAGAATATAGAGGAGGCGAATGCTTCGTTAGATGAGGTGGCATCTAATAATAAATGCCCTTAGAGTGACATAAATCATCCTAAGAAGGGTGGTAAGTATGATGCTAATGCTCTAACCATGTTGAATATTACTATGCAAGCAATGGTTAAAGCAACATATTTGCTTTAGTATAATTTTAGCTTAACAATCTTTCAAATGTTAGTTTGTTACTTGCTTAGTTAAATCAAGTCAAAAATTGCTAGTGATTGGTCCATCTGTCTCTGTGGGATTGACTCGAACTTACCATACTACATTTTTAGAAGGATTTGTTAGAAATTTTTATTTGATAGTACGCGAAAGTCTTGTCATTGATATTTAATTAATTTTAGTATAATAATATTTTCTAACTACTAATATAATTTTGATGCTTATTTGTTTGTATTTGCATGCTAAAAAACACGAAATTCTCAGCAAATCCTTGATAAGAACATTGACCATGTCAGTAGATAAATTATAGTGACCGGAATTCTGGTCGCTTTCACTATTAACAACTGATCGGTAAAGACGGTCATAATAAAAAAACAAAAAGTGGCCACATGACATGACATTAACTGTATTGGTCATTTTATTATTAATGACAGTCACTTGCTCTTTATAATCTTGAGTAGTAAATCAGAAACGCATGGCCCATAGATAAGAACGTATTTTTTTCATGTCACCTGACCCCACACACTTGGCGTTTATCTATCTTTAAGTGTCACCCCTACTTCAACAAGGCTCATCCACATTGCAATGACGCGTGAACGTAGTCTTCCATCAATCATTCTGAGCTTGCGACCAAAAATAAAAACACCAACCAAGTTTTAAACGACTGTCTACATTCCAACTGATTTTTTATTCAATTAAGACCATTTTGGCGGTCGGTAAAGTACTTGTTTCTTGTAGTATATCAAAGGTCGAGATAAATCCTCCAGTATCCATCTATGCATACCTTGATTCACATTTGAACATGTTAACATATATAATATTTTTATTATTGGATAGTTTCATTATTGTAATAATTTTCTTATTAGGATGTTTTTCTTTATTATTGTTTGGTTGTTGTTATATAAGACTCTCTTCTATTGTAATAGAGAAGAAGTTATATTGTAATAAAACTCTATATTCCTCTCTTCTTTATATACTTTATCATGGTATTAAGAGATATGGTTCGATTCAGGATAAGTTGATGATGAGTTATATCAGGCTGGGTTCCACATGCTGGGTTTAAAATATGTGTTATGATTACTGTTTGTTCTCGTCTTTTTCTTATTCAAATCGGTTATTTTTATTCTTTTTGTTGGATGATTTTGATTTTTAATCATGATTATTATTTTTTTCTTCGATTTGGTTGGATTTCTCATGGGTAATTGATTTTGATTGAAGTTTTTTTCTTCTGGTTTTGGTTAGGACTCTCATAAACAACTTTTCTGCCGGTTTTGATTGGAACTCTCATATAAATTTTTCTGCTGGTTTTGATTAGAACTCTCATACAATTTTTCTGCTGGTTTTGGTTGGGACTCTAATACTGCTCTAGGCACATTGTCCGTACGACGGATTGTTTAGTTTATTTGGTGCTCTAGGCAAGCTGGTCCTTTAAGGATTGATTTAGTTTATTTGGTACCATAGGCACATTGACCCTTCGAGAGATTGCTTTAGTTTATTTGGTGCTCTAGACACATTGATTTAATATATTTGGTGGTCTAGGGACAATGACCCTTCGCGAGATTTGATTAGATTTGAATACAATTTGAATTGAGATACAATTTTATTTGGTTGAGGATTTGATACAGTTTGCTGACTTGGATTCAGTTATTTGGAGTTTGTTTGGATTGGTTATTAGGTTGGATTTTATATTTGAATTTAGTTTCGATGGATGCAGATTTGTTATTTGGATTTAGTTTCGATGGTTGCGGATTTGTTTTAGTTATAAAATTATTTAGTTTATTAGATATTGTGGACAGTTCTTCTCTTCATGATTGTATTTCTAGTTAACTCTGGTTTTGGGTTGAATACAATTGAATTCTTCTGTTTTCTCTTGTGTTGCTAAGTGTTTGGACGATTTCTCTTATGTTGCCGCGCTATGGATTTTGTTAGAAACTTTTGGTTATTTTGGATATTTGACTATGTTGGGATTCGTGTAGATACTTTTGTTTTCTCGGTTGGAGCTTTGAATCGTTTGAATATTTGACTCCGTTTCCTCTGTGACAAACTCTCAATTCACCATCGTGAATTTGAGGGGATGTTAAACATATATAATATTTTTATTATTAGATAGTTTCATTATTATAATAGTTTACATATTAGAATATTTTCCTTTCTTATTGTTTAGTTATTGCCTGAAAACAGCAAGTTATATAATAAAATTCTATTTTTTCTCTCTTCTTTGTATACTTTATCAAACCTTCTGGAGATTTAAACTATGCAAGAGTGAACCCCTCTTTTCAGCAGGCCTGTCACAGTGTCATCCTTTAATCCATTCCCTTGAACTTAGTAGATTACTTGAACTTAATAGGTTACTATTATCACGCTGAAGCCCTCCAAGCTCATTCTGTTCATGTCACCTGGACCTATAACCTTCATGGGCCGTAAATCAAGATTTGGTATTTAACCTTTCCAAACCTGAGTGTGAACCCAGTCCCAGTGTAATATATACACCCCACATAGCTATTTAATTTTTGTAGTGCACCGACTCTATGAACAAGAACTTTTCAAATTCAGGCCAAACATGTGTTTTACATGAGGCAGGCGTGAATATTAACAATTGCAGTAATAGGCTCTACAATTTAGAAAAATGTAACAATTAGATCCCTCTTCATTTCGTTCCAGCACCCATATGAAGATTTTGAAGTTAATCCTATATAATATATGGTCCAAACTTTGACCACCTATGTATATAGTACGTCTATATTCTCAAGTCTAATGATAAGATAGGTTTGATTTTGATGAACATACCCTACCCTAATACAGTCTATCTGTTACATCCTTGTTATGTTTTCGCTCTGTGCATATTGTTGTTATGAGTTGTAAACGTCTGAGTGTTTAACTTTTATCGGTTAAGATAGGCCAATGATTTGCATATTATACTTATCGGTCAAAAACCTTATTGATCACGGTCTTTGCTTGACGGAGATAATAACACAGCGCATGCTTAAAACGTTATAATTTTAAACTATCACATCTCTTTCCGATAAGTCTTCTCGATTCATACGTTATTTGGAAAAAGTTTTGATGATGGAGCTCTTCTGCTATAATTACTATATTACATTGTTGGCACTAAAAGAAAAACGGATCATATAAGCTTATTTCTAACCAATTTGTAGGTCGGAAACAAATGTGAATTTTTTCTTGTAATGCGTATAACTCTCCTTTCATGATGGTTAACGTTTTTCTCACAGGCAATCGAGGGCATAAAAGTTGAATGTGATTTAAAGAAGAATATGATATAATCACAAAAATTTAAATATTTTAGTTTTAAATTGCAATTCACTAATTTTTACTATTGTTCAGCTAGTTTTGTACAGAAAAGAGCCCTTGGCCGGATACTGCGCAAATCAACTGTAGACTGATGGAAATAGGAGTGGGTAACCAGATAAAAGCTTTTGTTAATTTTTCGATTTTTTATGTTTAATTCAACTAAAGTGATTATTGAACTCTTCCTTCTGGTGAAAAATTTAAAGTGATAACCGTGTATTTCTTATCCAGACCTATTGAAAACATTTACTTATATTTAATTGTACTGACCACTTAAAATAAGATCACACTGCAAAAGTCATATTACTTTAAATATTTTCTGTTAAATTGTGCAAAGGACTGCCCTGATTAACCCAGTGTAGAAACCAAATAATATTTCAGTATAAGTAAAAAAAATTAATGAAATATGTAAATTTTTTGTAAGTTCATTAGGTTTACATGCGGGCTCTGCAAATTCATCCCATTCACTAATTAAAATGTCAAAATATAATCTCTTGACAGTGTTAGGTGTGGCCTATTATTTTGGTGAGTGAATAATTCCTTGATAACTACCCCAACTAAAATATAATATATTCATATATTATTTATTATTCTCACTTATTTTCAATTTGCTTTTTAATTAATAATTTAAATGTTTGCTTTTCTTGGATTCTTTTATGGCTTTACACAGTAAAACACAAGTTTGCATTGCATGTCTTTTATCTAACCCCACCATTAAACTGATTTCACCCCTATATATGTGTGTACATGTGCTTGTGAGTAAATATGTCTTTTATCTAGACTTGGGAACAGCAATTAAGCAAAGAAATTGCCAAAAACACAAATCAAATCAATATATATATATATATAGTGCAAAGCTATTCCCATTTCCCACACATAATATTCAAGTCCTCAAACAACCATATATCATCCCATTCATATATGGAGAGCCCTCAAGTTCTTCTAAACTGTATAGCCACTCTATGGAACTAATTAGTACCATGAACACAAACAAGAAGTTGTGTTTTAGTGGTTCAAATTTTATTCAATGGCTTAAACCAACATCACCTTCTCCATCACCTTCATCTTCTTCATCCACTATTTCAACTCAACAAGTAAATGTTGATAACTTTTCAAACACCATGAGTTTCTTGAAGTTTCCAATCTATTATCAACAGGTCCATCCTCAAGAAAACGAAGAAGATCGATCGATTCGATGTTTGCCTCTTTTGAATAAATTGAGTGATCAAATAAGGCCTATGAAAGAAGAGAGCCATCAAGAGCTTAAAGAAAAAGAAGAGAAAGTAAGTTTCTCTCTTCACATAGGGTTGCCAAATAACTCATCCGCTCATGATAATAGTGGCGGTAAGAAGACAAGCATGGTTAAGAGGACTTTGGAGTGCTGTAAGGAAGAGAAAGGAGGAGAAGAAGATGATGAAGAAGATGAATCCATTAAGAGGAGTAATTTTGTACATGGATGCAACTTTAATGCTAAGAGTAGATTTTGGATCCCAACACCAGCTCAGATACTTGTTGGACCTATGCAGTTTGTTTGTTCTATATGCAACAAGGCCTTCAATAGGTACAATAATATGCAGGTAATCATGGAATACTATCCTTCCTTACACATAGCCATGTCTCTTTTGCATATGTGTGTGTGTGTTTTCATTATTTGTGTAGCTTTTATGATTAAAGTCATGAAAAAATCTTTTTAACAACTTTTAGCTAATTACATGATCAATCAGCCAGTACTTTATGCTTTTGATTGTTATTGTGTTTCTTACAAAAAAACTTTAAGCTGATACTGTATGCATGTGATATAAATAAAAGATTATGATATATGATATAGTAAATTAAATTTTGATCTCATAATATTTCATTCTCTGAGACTGAGCAGAGTTTCATAGTTCCTTGCATCTTACTTTAAAGGATCATTATTTTCTTCCACTATTTCTTTTACAAACTTTAGTACTATGATCTAATTACCATCAATCATGCATCCAGTCGGCAGCTTCTCTTTTTGATTTTTTTTCTAAGTATATCTTTATACCACTCTCATTCTATTATAACTTCACAAGTGTAAATCAATTGACTTTCTCAGTGGATCTGATATAATCACATTACCTTCAACATTTCAATTCCGTTCCTAATTATCTAAACAGTAATGATGGTTACCAAGAATAGCTAGGAATTTAGACATGCATGGTACAATATAATCACGGGACTTAATTACTAGTAGTTATAATACTTAATACTTAATACTTATTTATTATTTTTATTAATTACTTGGACCAATTTTCACCCAAAAGTAGGGTTGATGAGGGACGTGTGTGTCTAAGTATTTTAATTATAACAAATAAATTGATCAGTCCAGCTTATTAATTAATTAAATTTTTTTACTAAAAAATATTCTTGTAGTTCAATGCTTATCTAACAATTATTGTTTTATTTTTCCATATATCTGTCTCATAGTACACAGATACCGGTTCAAGAACCTCATTTAAACATTAACATTTGAACTTGTACTACTTTTCAGTGCTGATATACAATTTGTCCTCCCAGTAGTACTAGTCTTGGCCTAAAACAAGTAAACCCTAGTAGGATACGATTTGCGCACTTAATTTATAATGTGGTATCTTCATTTTGCTAATGAACAATGACCACATTTAAGCATGAATTTATAGTATTTCACTGACGCAAGTCTCTACTCCATATGAAACTACAGATGCATATGTGGGGACATGGATCCGAATATCGAAAAGGAGCTGAATCACTAAGAGGAACACAACCAGCAGCAATGCTGAGGCTACCATGCTATTGTTGTGCTCCCATGTGCAAGAACAACATCAACCATCCAAGAGCCAAGCCACTGAAAGACTTTAGAACCCTACAAACTCACTACAAGAGAAAGCACGGTTCCAAACCCTTTGCATGCAGAAAATGTGGCAAAGCTTTTGCAGTCAAGGGAGATTGGAGAACTCATGAAAAGAACTGTGGAAAGCTTTGGTATTGTACTTGTGGTTCTGATTTCAAGCACAAGAGATCACTCAAAGATCACATTAGGTCTTTCGGAAAAGGCCATAATCCTCATCCTTCTCTTGAAGGTTTTGAAGATGAAAAGGAATGCATCACCGGATCCGAAGATGACACTAATTGATCAACTAATGATTAATTAGTTAATCTATTCGACCCATCTATAATTCTGCACTGCAATTTCTTGTTAAAAGTTAGTTCATCCAAGCTTGTGCTCTGGAACAAACAATTCTCGAGCATTCTCTAGAAGAATGCATTATTACAGGGAGAGGTTTGCTCCGGAGCATTTGCTAAAGGAGGTGGGCTCTTTAGTTTTTATTTAATTTCCAAAAGACAGTTTTATGTATTAAGTATTTGGTAATAAGGTTTTATAACCTTGAAGTCATGAAGCAGATGAATTTTCTTCAATGTTTTGTAGTATTTGCATGGGAGGAAATTTCTCAGCTTCATAGCTAATTGGTGACCAATTATGATTAATGGATTGTAATGTTCTGTTTTGTAATTGATTTATTTAGTCAATTTTTCCATAATTATATTAATTTTTGAGTGAAAGCATGTACATGTAGACTGCATCCAAGTGCCATATCTTTACGCTGTACTAGACGTTCACCACCTAGACTAGATTTAAACTAGACAAAAAAGTTTCAACTAATAAGACAGTGATGACCAAAATGAACTGATTACAGTGCATACAGTGCTATTTCTAGAACCCTATACAGACATAGAGAATGCGTAATGTTAGGCGGTTTTCACTTATCAAGTAATATTGATGTAATGTTCTCCCTTTTTTTCTTGACTTTCTATTCGAATAAACAAACTTGCTAGCTAGTCCACAGAAGTGGAAAACAGTTGAATTGCTTTCGAATAAGCCACGCTTACATTAAAAATGAAATACTTTTACTGTGCATATTATAAAAGTTGAGCAATTTAAAATGAAGCTTAAACAAAATGTATGTTTGACTTCCTTAACAGATCAAAAACTTATTTAAAGGTCCATTATAGAATGAACAATAAAACAGTGAAGATAAATTTGAAACAGTGAAGATGAATTATGTAATATACTTTAATATTTTGATATGCAAACAAATAAGCTACTCAAGAACTTCTACCTTTACAATGTTATTCAGTTACAAGTTATGATGGAAGTTATCAAATATTTAAGTGATTTACAAGTATATCATATAACCTACATGTAACTGCATAACTGATACCATGATGATCAGCACTGAATCTTGATATTTCGGAAAAAAAATGATTACTCATCTACCCTTTTAAGTAGCTGAAAATTACACGGAAGTTACAAGATTGACCAGAATAAAGATTCCGGTCTCTATCAAATTGAAAATTACCAAAGGGTAACTAAAGGGAGTGTGAAAGAGAGTTAACACAATTACAAGCTTTAACTAAGTTTTCATACGAAAAATGAGTAAAGAAACATAAAATAGAGAAAGGTTTGAAAACTTGTTTTTCTATGGAAGTAGGCTTGACCAGCTCTAACAGAAAGAATTGTAAAGGTTTAATTTTGAAGGGTAATTAGTCAAAAAAAGGCGGGACCTTGCCACTTTGAGTTGTCTCAAGTAGAACAGACAAATTTATATTTTTTCCATGCCAAACAAAGCACTGAGACTTGGGGGTTGATGACCCACTTCTAGAGTACATCGTCTAGTCTTAATTTAACCGGCCCCCAATATCTAGCTACTTATTTTCACCTTTCGTCTCATTTCTTCATACTCCAACCCTTATATGTTGAATACTACTATTTAGCAAAATGATTTTAAAGAATCCCCTGAAAAAATAGTTTTATTAACAAAATTGAAGAATTTAGAAGCAATTGATTGGTTCAAAGATATTGGCTGAATGAATTGGAGAATACTTTTTGTATTTATACAGATATGTAATGCAGAAAATATTAGGAAAAATGTATAGATAAAAAGTGGCAGCAGCAAATGTCAAGAATTGCAGCTTCAGAAACGCTTCTTAATTCTCACTGATTAATGATCATCTTTTTTAATATTAAGTTGCAAGTTTAATTATGCAGAATTGTAGAATCTCAGGCAACAAAGTCCTAATAGTGCATGTTAGGTGTTATAATGATTATATATCTGAATGCTACAGTTCTACTACAGTGCAGAAGTGCTACAGTGTTGGGATCGTTGTAGCTGCTGTTTAAAGCTAGCTTTTGCAGAATTATCTTAAAAAAAGTAAAAAACTGCACTCTCATCCCCTTTTATTTTAGTCTGATGATTTGGAAAAAAAGACCTCATCGGTTTATTAATATTTGCCTTTAAACTTACTTGGCAAACATAAAAATCATGTTTTGGTGTTTTGATTCTCTTGGGTGCTTGGGCTTGTTTGTTAAGCTCGATCCACGGTAAGAGGAGAACCTGCAGTCTCAAGATATGTCAAGGAAATCAATTGCCATTGTACCTAAACAAACTGGAGAGAAATAATTTGTTACTGCATGCTAAACTCGAGAATTCATTAAAATCTGATATTTCACATAAAAAGAGTAGTATAAACTGTCCTCCTTTGTTGATCCTCAAACAACTTTATAAGGGAGTTTCATTATAAGTTGAAACAAGTTACAACTAATTAACAAGAGTGCCTCAAGATCAGATTCAGTACTGTACTGAATTCTCTTAACTTCAATACCAAATTGTCATACGATAAATAACATCTATAAACATAGCATCAATGGGCCGGGCTACGAGGCTATCACCAGAACCCACCATCCCAGAAACATTAAGGTTAATCCCAAAAGATTTAACAGAATCACTTGATAATTAAAACATTACAACGGGAACAGCCTAAATGATGATGACACTGTTATCCTATAAAACTCTCTGTTGGAATAATCTTAAATTTAGTTATTAATTATTTGTTTATTTAATTATTAGATATTTAGCAATGATTAATTATTAGAGAAAAATATTATTTTAGAATTGTTTAGTAGTGGGGTAGTGGAGTTATGGAGTAAATTATGGACATGTAATTTACCCATTAATTAGTAGTGGTTAATTTTAGTAATAGTTAGTTTTAATATGTTTGTAAAGCCTATATAATGGCTAGTTTACCTTGAGTTTTAGGAGAAGAAAAGAAAACAAGAAATATAGCAGTATAAGTTCTCTTCAAAAATGTAGGTGTCTTTTTCTCTAAGTTTTTTCAACATGGCATCACAGCTATATGTTCTAGGGCTTGTGAGACTCTTATAAAAATACATACATTTATATATATATATATTAAGTATTTATCTGAGATTTCAAATGGCATTAAAAATTTCTCCATATATATTTAGTGAAATATCAAGATGAAATGGTACGTGGAAAAAGAAAAGAGAAGCAAGAATAAAAATGAAGGAGGAACATGAGCGGTGGAAATAATGAGAAAGATATCATGACACAAGAGGCCATGAAAGAAATTTTATTTTAGAGTTGTGGAGAGAAAGTGCTCCAAAGTGTTTTTGGAGAGAAAGTGCTCCAAAGTGTTTTTGATGAGATAGTGCATCAAAATTGATGGTGGTGAGAAGTGCATCACAGGCGAAGAGAAAGTGCTTCGTAAATTTAAGATTATGGGGGTGAATGTTGGAATAATCTTAAATTTAGTTATTAATTATTTGTTTATTTAATTATTAGATATTTAGCAATGATTAATTATTAGAGAAAAATATTATTTTAGAATTGTTTAGTAGTGGGGTAGTGGAGTTATGGAGTAAATTATGGACATGTAATTTACCCATTAATTAGTAGTGGTTAATTTTAGTAATAGTTAGTTTTAATATGTTTGTAAAGCCTATATAATGGCTAGTTTACCTTGAGTTTTAGGAGAAGAAAAGAAAACAAGAAATATAGCAGTATAAGTTCTCTTCAAAAATGTAGGTGTCTTTTTCTCTAAGTTTTTTCAACACTCTCAACCATGCATAATAGAATTAAAATATGTAAGAGTATCTTTTGTTGGGTATAATTCTAACTACACATCAATAATGAGCAGTTATATATATAATAACAAGAACAAAGCAAATAACCAAATAATCAACTAACGAAACAAAACATGAAGGTAATAACAAACTATAAAGACTGTAATTGACAAAAATAAGTAGAGAAAACTTATCTCTTATCGCTTTCCAAATTCTGATAAGAAGAACACAACAGCTCAGTCGTCAAACCCTTCAAGAGGACTTGACTGTTCTTGACACTACAACATATTTTCAATCATACAACTGTTTTTTTACCGTGTGACAAGTATGTTTTCCGTTGTCTATTGTGATTGAACTTCAGACAATGGTTGTTTTTACCATTGTATAAAGAGAGGTTAAACAACATGTTAGAGTACTTGTGTTAACATAGAAGACACAACAGTTATTCTAAACAAACCATTGTTGAAACTTTTTTAAACAACTGTTTCTTTATTCAACTATTGTCTAACTAACTTAACAACAATGGTTTTTCTTCAAAACCATTGTTGTTAATTTATTTGATATTTTCATAAACAACAGTTTATAAACTTCTTTTTAACTAGTTAAAACGGTTGTCATGAATGTTTTTTGTTTAAAAGACAATGGTGTAAAAGATTTAAACCATTGCAAAAAATATCAAAAGACAACAGTTTTTGTTAAAAAAATATGTGCACTGAGCCATACAATGGTTTTCATCATTTTTTAAGTGGGTTTCACACAACTGTTTACAAAATTAATCTCATTATTTAAAATAAATCAATTTTAAAATAAAATAATATTATAATAATTCAATTGTTATTTCACAATTGAAATTAAATTTGTAATACTAAGGTTCTTTACATGAATTACAACTATAACTTAAAATCTATTTCTAAACATGCTCATTAAGGTAAACAATAACTAATTTGCAACATTCACACTAGTCCTTGTGTGGCCAGGTTTACTCTCCGGTTCTGGCACTCCTCCTCTGTCTACTACTGGTTTCCTTCTCTCTCCCGGTGCTTCCAACTCTCTTTTTTTACCCATTTACTGGTCCGGCACAATCTGTGGACCAACTCCCTCTACGCTTGATGCCACGGGTAAATTCAGTGGTGCCACTGCTGATTGTGGCTCGGGAACTGTAGAATGTGTTGGCACTGGCGCCATTCCTCTGGCCACTCTAGCAGAGTTCACGCTAACCCTAAACCCTTTCATAAAAAATCCTGCCCATATCATATATGCATTAACCTAGTGTAAATGTGTGAAGTAATCTATTTACATGATCCAGAGCCCCCACAAACATCTAAAAACTAAAGTAAGCATCTAATTATAATGCAATTTACAAAACTGAAAAAAATAAGTTTCACATCCATCGAACAAATTTATATAAGATCCTACATTGCAAAATATAATAAATTAACAACAGGATAGAGCCGAAAAGCTAAGATAAGATATGCTAAATAACTTACTTATGAACGGTATCTTTGAATTTCTCCTCGTCTAAGAATTGTTGTATCAGGAAAACTAGTTCCCGACTAAAAGACGACATGATACTGCTCTCGGGAATCCCGAGATACGCCAGCAGAATGTAAGACTAAATCGTAGTGTCAGGTATATTTACCTCGCATTTCATATACAACCCTTATGTTTTGTTAGATAGGAATATGAGCTGACTACTCTCATAGCATAGCATAGAAATTATTGAGTGTCGATGTAAGTCAAGGTGTTTTGTACAATCATTTTACTGAACTATATTTATTTGAAAAAGCAAGTGTCACTTGGTCACTAGATCTAGTCTTGTTGGGAATCTGATATTCAATAGTATCACTTCTAAAGGAGTAAAGCACTTAGTTATCCGACGATTGATTTATTTGAAGTACAGAGATGATGACATAAAAAGTAGAATCAGATATATAAATTCCAACAAGTAATAATTAGTACAACCAAACACAGACTACAAAACATCAGAGTTGACTCTATGAAATTTCACTGGTTCATGATTGCCTCCAGTTATATTTATTCTATTTTTGTGTTACCTATACTTATCCAATTCGCGCATCACAATGATTATACTAAATATAATGATGTTCAATAATATTACAAGAGAATATGAGTGGACCTCCAAGGCATCAATCTTCTTTAGTGATGGTTTTCTTTTTGTTGCATCATCTTTAATTTCAATGTCTGAAGAACCTTTCATAGGTTGCTTTGATTTGGCACAAAAGGAAAACTTATCCAGAATTATGCTGATAGCCTTGACCAATTGTGACATGTTACATATTTAGACAAATATTAATCAGGTTGAAAGTGAGATAAACAAAGTAATAGTTTGCATGTCAACAGAATCTTAAACCAAACTAAGAGTGAGATAAACAAAATCATTGTTTAACCAACTAGAAAACTGTAATGCCACTTGCCAGGATACCTTAATAACAAATACAGGCAGCTTTTGAAATTTAGCTACACTGTGGATCCAAGGATTCTGTTTCAGTTCAGTTTTAGTTGCTAGAAGGCATCTTCATATATTTCATCCTCTAGTCCCATCACTACTGCTACCTGTTGTAGCTCAGCTTCCAGGATCTAAAAAACAAATACGAAATTTAGTCATTTTTTCATAGGGTTCATATTTAAGTAGAAAACAACAGACTCCAGTATTTGACCTTTAGTCTTACTTATAACAACTACTAGCTTACAGCCCGCTCCAAACTCTCACTAAACTCCAACAATTAATCTCATCGTAATAAATAAATAAACAATACCAACTAACCACAATCAGAATCTACCTTACCAAGAAGAAAGACACAAACTTTCCTACAAAATGAGCCTGTAAGCAACCCAAGATTTATCTAAAAAGCATTAAACAGAAAAACAAACAAAACCCATTAACACTAACTAAAATGGGTCATCAAAAAATCAATCTTTATCTCATTTCCACATACCAACAAAAAAAATATATTTGCTCTAAATTTGCAAGAAACAATAAAAGCCCATTTCAGATCCACACCCAATAATTCAAATTGCATGTAAAATAAAGATAAGGGTTTGAAAAAAGAAGCTTACACTAAATGAATTCCTGATCGAAAATAGCCTCAGCTTCGAAATCCAGAGCTACATCTCCAACCAGAGGAGAAACAGAGCTTATTATGCACCCAGTTCTAAAAAAAACCCATCTCAAAATATAACATAAAATTGTAAAGGACTCAATTAACATACTAATTCTAGCGAATTAAAGATTGGGCTCCTCTTAAAAACCTCCAATCAAACTAATTGTAAAACTAATTACAACTCAAATTTTGAATAACTCAAAATCGACCAAGATTAGGGTTCTTAAGCTCTGGTTTGATTGTATAGAAGAAACAAGAAATTGAAACTAATGAGGAAAAGAGATGCCAGATAGATGGCAAGAGGGGAGTGTGAGAGGCGATGAAGTGATGTGAGTGTTTGTGTGAGAGAGGCCGAAGAGATAGGGCTATAGTGAAAAGTAGAAACCGGGAACAAGAATTTGGTAAGGGGGGAAACAAAATTTTTCATTCAATCAAAGGGGGGAAATATCGTGTAATATATGATTAATTTTAATTTTAATTCATATGTATTTACATTATTTTTTTAATTTTATTATATATTAGTGTAATTAGATAGTTTTATGTTTTATTGTTATTGTACAACACGTTGAAAAAAATATTCAGTATACATATGATACATATTTTACAACACGTTAAATAAATCTAGTTTTGGAAACTAGTATTTTTCTGAATATTCACGTTCCAAGCATGATTTTTGTATACATATCATGCAAGATGAATATGAAATATTATTATAATTTTTTCATAAGACTAAAATCAAGATCTTGGTATGTTTGGATCATCAAAAAAACCATTTTAAAAAATAATTTTATGAATCGGGAACGAGTCTCGTTGTCGGGAGTGGTAGTTTTACTAGAATTTCTAGTCCTCACATGCAGGATAAATTTCAAATTTGTTAATAATTTTTTTATATAACTAAAATTGACATATCTTAACATCCGTACGGTTGGATCGTCGAAAAAATCACTTTAAAAATTAATCTTGTAAATTGGGAACGAGTCCCGTTGTTTGGAGGAGTACTTTTATTGGATTTTTCTAATCCTGACATGCAAGATGGATTTCAAATTTGTTAATAATTTTTTCATATGACTAAAATTGATATATCTTAACATCCGTACAGTTAGATCGTCGAAAAAATCATTTTAAAAATTGATCTTGTAAATCGGGAACGAGTCTCGTTGTTTAGAGAGGTACTTTTACTGGATTTTTCTAATCCTGACATGCAAGGATGGATTTCAAATTTGTTAATATTTTTTTCATTTGACTAAAATTGATATATCTTAACATCCGTACGGTTGGATCTTCGAAAAAATAATTTTAAAAATTGATCTTGTAAATTGGGAACGAGTCCCGTTGTTTGGAGGGGTACTTTTACTGGATTTTTCTAATCCTGACATGCAAGATGGATTTCAAATTTGTTAATATTTTTTTCATATGACTAAAATTGATATATCTTAACATCCGTACGGTTGGATCGTCGAAAAAATCATGTTAAAAATTGATCTTGTAAATTGGGAACGAGTCCCGTTGTTTGAAGGGGTACTTTTACTGGATTTTTCTAATCCTGACATGCAAGATGGATTTCAAATTTGTTAATAATTTTTTTCATATGACTAAAATTGATATATATTAACATCCGTACGGTTGGATCGTCGAAAAAATAATTTTAAAAATTGATCTTGTAAATCGGGAACGAGTCTCGTTGTCGATAGTGGTACTTTTACTGGATTTTTCTAATCCTGACATGCAAGATGGATTTCAAATTTGTTAATAATTTTTTCATATGACTAAAATTGATATATCTTAACATCCGTACAATTGGATCGTCGAAAAAATCATTTTAAAAATTGATCTTGTAAATCGGGAACGAGTCTCGTTGTTTGGAGGGGTACTTTTACTGAATTTTTCTAATCCTGACATGCAAGATGGATTTCAAATTTGTTAATAATTTTTTCATATGACTAAAATTGATATATCTTAACATCTGTACGGTTGGATCGTCGAAAAAATCATTTTAAAAATTGATCTTATAAATCGGGAACGAGTCTCGTTGTTTGGAGGGGTACTTTTACTGGATTTTTATAATCCTGACATGCAAGATGGATTTCAAATTTGTTAATAATTTTTTCATATGACTAAAATCGATATATATTAACGTACGTACGGTTGGATCGTCGAAAAAATCATTTTAAAAATTGATCTTGTAAATCGGGAACGAGTCTCGTTGTTTGGATGGGTACTTTTACTGGAATTTTTAATCCTGACATGTAAGATGGATTTCAAATTTGTTAATAATTTTTTCATATGACTAAAATTGATATATATTAACATCCGTACGGTTAGGATCAGTCGAAAAATATCATTTTAAAAATTGATTTTATAAATCGGGAACGAGTCTCATTGTCGGGAGTGGTACTTTTACAGGATTTTTCTAATCCTGACATGCAAGATGGATTTCAAATTTGTTAATAATTTTTTCATATGACTAAAATTGATATATCTTAACATCCGTACGGTTGGATCGTCAAAAAAATCATTTTAAAAATTGATCTTGTAAATCGGGAACGAGTCTCGTTGTTTGGAGAGGTACTTTTACTGGATTTTTCTAATCCTGACATGCAAGATGGATTTTCAAATTTGTTAATAATTTTTTCCTATGACTAAAATTGATATATATTAACATCCGTATGGTTGGATCGTCGAAAAAATAATTTTAAAAATTGATCTTGTAAATTGGGAACGAGTCCCGTTGTTTGGAGGGGTACTTTTACTGTCTTTTTCTAATCCTGACATGCAAGATGGATTTCAAATTTGTTGATAATTTTTTTATATGACTAAAATTGATGTACCTTAACATCTGTACGGTTGGATCGTCGAAAAAATCATTTTAAAAAATAATCTTGTAAATCGAGAACGAGATTTGTTGTTTGGAAGGGTACTTTTACTGGATTTTTCTAATCCTGACATGCAAGATGAATTTTAAATTTGTTAATAATTTTTTTATATGAATAAAATTGATATATCTTAACATCCGTACGGTTGGATCGTCGAAAAAATCATTTTAAAAATTAATCTTGTAAATCGGGAACGAGTCTCGTTGTCGGGAGTGGTAATTTTACTAGATTTTTCTAATCCTGACATGCAAGGTGGATTTCAAATTTGTTAATATTTTTTTCATATGACTAAAATTGACATATCTTAACATCCGTACGGTTGGATCTTCGAAAAAATCATTTTAAAAATGAATCTTGTAAACCGGGAATCTCATTTTATATAGTAATACTTTTACAATGGTTTTCTTGAAATACCATTGTGTAAAGCTAAACTAAGACAACGCTTTTTTTCATTATAAAACCGTTGTGTAAGCATATCAGCTTTTTTCAATCTAACGGCTAATATCTAATCTCATTTCAATCAATGGATGTCATTCTGACACTTCAGCAATCCGAGTAAAAAGATTACAACCTATCATGGGGTTCCACCTCATCACGTGGTGCCCATTGAAATTATAAAATAACTATTTTAGACAACTGCTTTATTCCGTTGTATGAAGGTTTCTAAGACAACCCTTCTAAAAACTGTTGTGTGAATTACACAACGTAATATCTAAAAGCTTGTATGAGACCAACTCATACAACACTTTTGTTTTAACATAAAACCGTTGTATAAGAATTCAGCTATTTTTCGATCTAACGACCGATATCAAATCTCATATCAATGAAGGGCTCTCATTTCGCCACCTCAGCAATCCTTGTGAATGATTTACCACCTATCACGTGCTACCACCTCAATATGTAGTACCCATTAAAATTCCTCAGACAAATGTTTTATTCCATTGTTTGATGGTTTAGAGGACAACCTTTCTGAAAAATCGTTGTCTCAATTACACAATGTAATATCATAACCGTTGTCTTATATCCCTATACGTTGACATAATAACAACGGTTTGTAATCGTTGTGTTAAAGATCTACAACAATATTATATTTAAAAAACTGTTGTCTGACTCGATGAGAGAATACAACTT
This sequence comes from Apium graveolens, assembly GCF_009905375.1. Taxonomy (NCBI): domain Eukaryota; kingdom Viridiplantae; phylum Streptophyta; class Magnoliopsida; order Apiales; family Apiaceae; genus Apium; species Apium graveolens. Next base: position 170,846,308 of record NC_133657.1, read on the forward strand.
GTACAACAGTTTAAAAAAGATGGATATTCGTTGTTTGTTCTGGAGCTCACACAACTGTTTTTTCTGCAAAATCAATTCACCGTTGTATGATTTTTTAGGACGACGGTTTTTTTAACCATTGTCTGTCAACCGTTGTCTGATTGCAAATTTCTTGTAGTGTGAAGAGATTATTGCCCTCCACTTAAGCTGTGATGGAATGCAACAATATCGCTTCCAGGATAAAACAACAACTGATCAATCTGGCCACAAAACCAACAATGATCAACGGCGAATCGCACCTCAGTTTGCCCAAAAACCTATGCAACTTATATGTGTTTATGAGGTAGGCACCGAGACTTGTGTCATATTTATCTCAAGTGTACCTCTCAATATATAGGCATCTCAAGTTACTCTTCTTCTATTTTACTCGATGTGGTACACCAAGTAACAAAACAGAAAAAGTAAACAAAAATGGGTTTTTCCTTATTATTTATATTATATCCTGATTAATTAATATTAATATTACAAATTATATTCAGAGTATGATTTAAATAATCCTTACTCAATATATTTTATATTAATAATTAAATAATCAATATAAATAATTAAACTTGTAATAGAAAAGGAAAATATAAGAGTTTCCACTAACACTAGGCCACACAAGCATTACACTTATGCTAGTAGTTGTAAACAACACTAAAACAAGATGCTATATAAACTCAATATCTTTCTTTTACAATATCAATGTGGGACAAAATCCCCATAACCCATTTCAAACAAGCAACTTTGTCGCAATATATTCATAGATTCCACTAAGAAAATGTCTTAGATCCAAATATGAAAGTTGAAGTCCTCGTGTCAAGGAACAACCTCCAAGTGTTAGCTTCCGAAAATCATATCAAGAACATATATAAAATATGCCTTAAACTTTCCATTTACTAACAATCCCCCACAAATCCATAATCAAATTACATACCAGATTTTATACATGACATGTTTTTCAGAGTCGGTACCCTTCCGGGTTTGAACCCTCCTAAGTCCTCTACTTCGATGGCTATCGGATACAGATGAAATGTTTCACCTTGAATCTTTATCTGTTGGGTGTAACCACACTCCATAAACGACGACAAGTCAAAGGCTATGGTGCCAATCTACGACTTTGAGACGTTAATGGTCATGTCGCGATCCTGTTCGTCGAATATTTTGAGGAATAACCATTTCCTCTAATTGCGACCACACAATTATATTCGCTTAGCTGGGCATCTCCAGAGATGTACTGCTATCATCTCGTCAAACAACTTGACCCCATTGAGAGTTCAAATAACTCTTGCTAACTAGCAGTTCAAGTACCTCTTAAGATTTATAGGGGATAGACTCAAATACATAAGTATCTAAATGTATATGGTAGAGGTACTACCAATTCATCCTTATAACTTGTTATTACCACATTGAATACACTTCGAGGGATCTCCTCTCAGGTGTATTGGGTTCCCGCTGTTGATGAATTATGATGGGTTATCAGTCACATCCCCAACCTCGACTTAAGGACTATAGCATGTTCGAGCCCTTTAGTCAGCGAATCAGCTATATTATCCTGAGTTCCTATGAACTCTATAGCAATAATCCTATCAGAAACAAGACCCCTTATAGACTTTAGTCTAACTTGGATGTGTCTCTTTGTTTTAGCATTATACTTTACACTTCTGACTTTGTCGATAGTTGTACGGCTATCACAATGAACAGATATGGTAGGAAGCGGCTTGCTTAATACAGGTAACATACTCATGAGTCCAATAACCATTCGGCCTTCGTCCCGGTTGCATCAAGTGCATACAACTCAGCCTCAAAAGTAGACCGAGTAATCAAAGTCTGTCTAGAAGACTTCCAGGACACTGCTCCACCCGCAAGGGTAAACATATATCCAGTCACTCCATTGGAACCAGATTTCTTAGCTATCCAACTTGCATCACTGTACCCCTCGCGTACCCCCGGAAATCTCCAATAATGCAAGCCAAGGGAAATAGTTCCCTTCAGATATCTAAGAACTCTATCCAGTGCCTCCCAATGAGTCTTGTTTGGACTAATTATATATCTAGCCAACTTAGACACATAATATGAAATATCTGGCCTAGTCTCATTAGCAAGATATTGCAAACTCCCAATGATCTGAGAATACCTTAACTAAGACACAGGAACTCCTGAACTATTCTTGACTAAAGCAACTTTTGAATCATATGGTATACTAGAGATTCTACAATTTGAATAACCGTATTTATCAAGTATAGATTTCTCTATATAATGAGACTGTAACAAAGTTATTCCATTAGTTGACTGAGTCAACTTGATCCCAAGAATCACACTAGCATCACCTATATCCTTCATTTCAAAGTGCCTCTTCAAGAAACTCTTTATCTCGTTAATAATCTCAATATTGGTTCCAAACAATAAAATATCATCTACATACAAGCACACAATCACAAAATCATTACCTCTAACCTTATAGTAGACACACTTGTCACTTTCATTAACTAAAACTCGAAGTCAAAAACAGTTTCATCAAACTTTTTATGCTAGTCTATAGGTGCTTGTTTAAGACCATAGATGGACTTGACTAGTCTACATACTTTCCTCTCATTACCAGAAGCAACAAATCCTTCAGGTTGATCCATATAAATCTCTTCTTCAAGGTCACCATGAAGAAAAGCTGTCTTTACATCCATTTGATGGATGATAAGACCATGTACAGAAGCCACTGCAATAAGCATTCTGATTGTTGTCATTCGGGCAACTGGAGAATATGTATCAAAATAATCAATGCCTTCCTTTTGCCTAAAGCCCTTAGCAACTAGCCTAGCCTTGTACTTATCTATTGAGCCATCAGGGTTTAGCTTCCTCTTGAAGATCCATTTACATCCAATAGTAGAACACCCAGGAGGGAGATCAACTAACTCCCATGTTCCGTTTGAAATCATTGAGTCAATTTCACTCTTTACAGCGCCTTTCCAATGCCTTGACTCTGAAGAATCCATGGCTTGACGGAAAGTTAAAGGCTCATCCTCGACATTGTAAGTGATAAAGTCACTTTCAAAGTCCTTGACTACCTTTGCACGCTTACTCCTTCTAGGTTCCTCTACTTCGTTAGGAGTAGAGCTACTACCAGGATCCACCCCCACATTTTTTATCTTTTCCACATGATCAGGAATAGAAGTCGATGTGTGAGTGAGATCATCCTCAGAACTACCCAAAGGTATACCAGTCTCATTGGGAATACTTCCTCAAAGAAAGTTGCATCACGAAACTCAACTATCGTATTCGCCAGAATACCATCTATGTCAGATTTTAATACTAAAAATCACATAGCAGTTGTGGTTTCAAGATAGCCCAGAAAGATACAATCAACAGTTTTCGGACCCAGTTTCTTTCTCTTGTGTTCAGGGACAAGCACCTTAGCAAGGCACCCCCACACACGAAGATAACTCAAACGTGTCCTACGCTTTCTCCATAATTCATATGGTGTCTTGTCCATATATTTCAGAGGGACTCTATTCAGAATATGGCAAGCCCTATTTAGAGCCTCTCCCCATATATACTTAGGCCACCCATAATTAATTAGCATACTGTTAATCATGTCTTTAAAAGTTCTGTTCTTTCGTTCTGCCACCCCATTAGACTCAGGTGTGTATGGTGGAGTAACCTCATGAACTATACCATTGCTTGCGCAAAATTCATTAAACAAAGTACTCGTATACTCACCACCTCTATCAGACCTCAAACGTTTAAGTACTTTGTCAGTTTGTGTTTCAGCTTCATTTTTATACATAATGAATTTATCTAGTGCTACATCCTTATGTTTAAGAAAATAAACATAACAATATCTACTACAATCATCTATAAAGGTAATGAAATATCTACAGTGATCCTTAGTCAAGACACCACCAAATTCACATATGTCTGAGTGCACTAAATCTAACAAGTTTGAATCCCTAACAACATTATGAAAAGGCTTCCTTGTTTGTTTAGCAATTACATAAGCTTGACACTTAGATTTCTTATCAATGGCAAACTTTGGAATCAACTCTATATTCATCATTTTTTTTAGAGCTCCAAAATATAAATGACCAAGTCGTAAGTGCCACAAATCAGATGATTCTACACAATTAACATAAGGTGCAACACTATCATTAATAAAACCACCCAAAACCGGTTCAACATTTATTAAAAACAAACCCTTAGACAAGTAACCCTTGCTAAAGAATGTACCAGTATGAGTAATAACTACTTTATTATATTTTAAAGAAAGTTCAAATTCGTTCTTAACTAAACAACTTCCAGTTATAATATTTCTACGAATAGAGGAAACATGATGCACTCTAGTGAGAGATAGAATCTGCCTAGAAGCAAACTTCAGGTCCACGTTTCCTATTCAAAGCACTTGTACAGCACTAGCATTCCCCATCGTCACTGTCACTCCATGACTCTGTTGATAAGATACAAACAAGTTAATATCAGCACAAATATGTACATAATTAGCTCCAGTATCAATCAACCACTCATGTGACAGATAAGTGGAAAGTAGTACAAGGTTGTAAGTAACATACCCGTCATCGGTTCCAGAGGCAACAACCTCACTAATGACCATGTTAGCTACTGGCCCACTCGTGGTTCTAAGTTCAAGCACATTATTTTCTTGAGGTACCACTCCAGCTTTCTTAGCTTTCTTACTTGGACAGTCCTTGCTCCAATGACCAACCTGTCCACAAGACCAACATGGTTTGTTCACCTTTGGTTTCTTAGCCTTGTTCTTGTCAGGTTTAGTGTTAGCCTTCTTAGTGACTACCTTTCTTTTCTGTCCTACAGTCACTACATTCACCTTCGAGCTCCCATGTTCCACAGGCAATACATGTCCCTATTTAGACTTGTGCTGCTCATGTACAGAGATGTCCAACATCAAGTTAGTCCATATGATCTCTCCTTTCTGTCTTTTCAGGGAGAGAGCAAACTCTTCCCAAGACTTAGGGAGCTTTTCAATCACAGACATCACTCGAAACTTCTCAGGAAAGACCATATCGGACTCACCCAAAGCATAAACCAAAATCTCAAACTCATGAACCTGTTCAGTCATGGATTTCCCATCCACCAACTTGAAATCAAGAAACCTAGCCACATAATACTTCTCAAGACCCTAAGAATCAGTATTATGGGTTTGGTCCAGCTTATCCCATAAGACTTTAGCAGTATAGGCATCTGATGAATAAACATCGAACAAGGTGTTTTCTCCAAGGATGCCAAAATGGCTACCCTAGCCACCCCATCCTTCTCAGACCATAAAACATAAACCTTAACAGATTCAGCTTTCTCTTGATCCAACCCAGGAGGATCATACTGTACCACTAACCATAGACCCTTAACCGTTAACCAGAGCTTCATTTTTTTCTCTGCCAACGAGAAAAAGAAGCTCCACCACTGAATTTATTAGGCATACCCGATAAATCAATTGGCTGGGGAAAACGATACGTGGTCCAATCAATGGTAGTAGTACCGCCAAAACCAGTCTCAACAGTTTTAGGAACATCACTAGTTTCGTTAACCATCTTGCTAATTAACTATATATAACTATAATCTCTTCAAGATTGTTGGGTATAAATCTAACTACACAGCAACAATGGGCAGTTATATATATATATATAATAACAAGAACAAAGCAAATAACCAAATAACCAACTAACGAAACAAAACACGAAGGCAATAACAAACTATAAAGACTGTAATCGACAAAAATACGTAGAGAAAACTTATCTCTTATCGCTTTCCAAATTCTGATAAGAAGAAGAACACAACAGCTGAGTCGTCAAACCCTTCAAGAGGACTTGACTATTCTTGAAGAGATTATTGCCCTCCACTTAAGCTGTGATGGAATACAACAATATCGCTTCCGGGATAAAACAACAACAGATCAATCTGGGCACAGAACCAACAATGATCAACGACGAATCGCACAAGTTTGCCCAAAAAACCTATGCAACTTATATATGTTTGCGAGGTAGGCACCGAGACTTGTGTCATATTTATCTCAAGTATACCTCTCAATATATAGGCATCTCAAGTTACTCTTCTTCTATTTTACTCGATGTGGTACACCAAGTAACAAAACAGAAAAAAGTAAACAAAATGGGTTTTCCTTATTATTTATATTATATCCTGATTAATTAATATTAATATTACAAAATATATTCAGAGTATGATTTATATAATCCTTACTCAATATATTTTATATTAATAATTAAATAATCAATATAAATAATTAAACTTGTAATAGAAAAGAAAAATATAAGAGTTCCCACTAGCACTAGGCCACACAAGCATTCCACTTATGCTAGTAGTTGTAAACAACACTAACACAAGATGCTATATAAACTCAATATCTTTCTTTTATAATATCAATGTGGGACAAAATCCCCATAACCCATTTCAAACAAGCAACTTTGTCGTAATATATTCATCGATTCCACTAAGAAAATGTCTTAGATCCAAATATGAAAGTTGAAGTCCTCATGTCAAGGAACAACCTCCAAGTGTTAGCTTCCGGAAATCATATCAAGAACATATATAAAATATGCCTTAAACTTTCCATTTTCTAACATCTTTTATCCGCGAGGAAGCATCCGCGTGTGGATACCCATCTAAGTGTTCCTAGCGTTGCAATGCGATGTGTGTGAGACCATGTTCTCATCCATAGATCACAGTGGTGCAAGAAAATTTGGAGAGAAAGACCAAAATAATTTTCCTTGTCCTGATATCATGAAATGTCAGTTGTGTTTTGATAGAACAACTTTAGATAGTAATTAAGGTTATATTATTTGACATTGGACAAATAATTTTAACAAACTCGAGCTTTCATTTTCCAAAAAGATGAATGCGCATATATATGGGTGCCCTTCCATAGCACAGGTGGTTCTAGCAACCACCTGCCGCATTGAGGGGCATTGAGGCATTGCGGCAGCCCCGCAATGCTTCATTACGGTAGCCGCAACGTGTCAATGCGGCAACTCCAGGATTTATATATTTTTAAAGTTTAATATTTGTTTTATTTTGAAATAATTATAAAATAATAGATAATATATATATATAAATAATTTTAATTCCTGTTTAAATATATAATTTATTTATTTATTGTTTATTATGTTTTTATTTTGTATTTATTATTTATATTAATAAATTTTTTATTTTAACAAATTATTACTTAAAATTATGAATGTACAAAACTGCCCCCGCTGCCGCAATGACCCATTGCGGCTACCGCAATGAGCCATTGCGGCAGACTGGACCCAGGTTGAACCCGTTTCTTCCTCAAATCCCTAATTTCATAATAACAAAAACCTAATTCAGCTAACTCAAGCGATTTCAAACGATTGGTGGTGATTTCAGGCGATTGCAACATAAACAAACCTAATTCAGGTATGATACACACGTATACACACACAGATACACACACAGTTATATGCACATAACTACTGTAATGAAACAATGCGTATGAGTGCGGTAGGACGCTGTTTTAAATGTAACGGTTCTTACCCGTTTTATTTTTTCTAATTTTTTTTGTTAAAATGAATTTTTAAATATTTTTTCGAACTTATATTTTGACATTTTTGAATTAATATTTTCAACTAAAATATTTATATTAAATATTGAATTTAAAATATTTGAGTGAAAAAAGTATTTTTTAATAATTTGTTTGAAATAATATTTTCGAATTTTATTATAACGGAATATTGTGAGTTTTATGTTTTTTTTAAAATTATCATATATATGAGTTTTATGTTTTATGCTCCTGCCGCAATGTGTAATTGCGGCATATCAGTCAACAGTCTCCCCCTCAACTTCCGCAACATGTTTTTTTGTGCCTAAAATTAATTTTTGTTTTTTAAAATTCCGATTTTCAGCCTATAAATAGTGCTCTTGTGATCTCATTTCTTTCCATTCTACATTTTCTCTTCTCTTAATATTATCTTCTCTATTTTTCGAAAAATAATTTTTTTCTATGATTTTGACAATAACAAAGTAATTATCGATGGTGTTGCTTACGACGGGCACACGGAAGAAGAAGACATGGAAATAGCTCTCTGCCATATTCAAATGGCGCTTGAGCACAAGAAAAAAAAAAGGAAAATGAGGCGAAGGCGAAAAGGTCGAGGAAAAAGAAGGATAACGATAAGGGTGATTGATAGGGATAAATAAATTATGATAGTATAATTAAATACTGCAAAGGTGGGCTGCTAGGCCCAATAAAAAGATATATGATACTCAGACCAGAAAGGTTAAGCCTGATGGACCAGATCAGGCCTGATGGAATAAAGAAGGCCCAAAAGCCCTGATTATTAATTAATTTCGTAATTAATTAATAAGGGAAAAATCAGCTATTGAGAAGAGTCCCGATAAGGATATAAATCCTTATATTAGCCTCAAGGGGACCTAAGAGGATAAGGAATCAGTTTCCTGCTATCTAGGACTCCAAAGTCCATTCTAATTATGAGACTTGCCCACCAAGTCTCCTATACCAAGTCCAATTCAAGGACTCCCAACATCTATATAAGGGGCCTCACCCCACAAATCAGAACTACGTTTTTTGGCTTGATTCTCTAATTCACAGAGATACGTAGACATCTCATAAAGGCAGAATTAAGCTACGATACACGAGAGCAGCCATTAAAGGCCTTGAGCTCCCGAATCTTAGTAATAAATACAGCAGATAATAACCTTAGTTTTTTATCCATAACATTTGGCGCCGTCTGTGGGAAGGCACAACAACAACCATGGCGAAAACACGGAGAACAATTAGAGCTCTAGAGGAAGGAACACCATCAGAGACAACCCAGGTGATTTCATCAACCGTGGAGGTTCCTCCCCATTCAACTTATGCATCTACTCAGGGGGAAGCCCAGACAGGGGCAACTCAACCTCAGATACAAGGGACAACTCCCCCGATTATTCAAGGTACGAATCCTCAAGTTCAACAAGTACATATACCTGTGAATTCTCGACCCGTCGGGTATGAATATTCAACTATTGTTACTACTAACCCCCCTTATGGGATGCCCCTTCACCCTGAGGTTGGAGGAAGCGGATATGCTGGGAGAAGCGAAGCACGAGGGCAGTCGCCCCCCTATATACGAGGTTTGGGTCCTATCCCTGAGGATCGGGAATTTTCTGGTCCTTACACTGAGAGAGACTCCGAATCTTCGGACGATGAAGTGGCCCCGAGAAGGAGGCGTCCTGGAAAAGAGCCAATGGCCGATGGAAGGCAACGCCCCCAAAGCACCCCAGGGGCGAATCCCCAAGAAGTGCAGGAAAGGATCAGGGCTCATGAGGCTAAAATCCAAAGGCTGAGGCGTGATTTGGAGGCTCACCAGGCCACCAGACCCCAGATACCTCCTAGGGGGAGAAATCCTCCTCCTGTCATAGACCTGGATGGTCCGGTAAGAAGAAGGGCTGCTGTCCCAAGAACTGATCCAAGCAATCTCCTTCCCCTTGGAGATCCTGATGATCCAACTCCACCCTTCACAGAAGAGATAATGAATGCCCATATCTCAAGAAAATTCAAGATGCCCACTATCAAAGCCTATGATGGCACGGGAGACCCCGTTAATCATGTTAGGATATTCTCTAATGCACTGCTGCTGCAACCCGTGAATGATGCTATAAAGTGTCGGGCCTTCCCTCAAACCCTGTCGGGTATGGCTTAAAGATGGTACAGTCGCCTGCCCCCAAATTCTATTGGATCGTTCAGAGAATTAAGTCAGGCTTTTATTAAGCAATTCATCAGTGGAAGAGTCCATGAGAAAAGTTCAGCATCTCTTATGAGTCTTGTGTAGGGAGCTAAGGAATCATTGAGAGATTACCTGAATCGTTTTACAAAGGAGGCTTTAAAAGTCCCAGACCTTGATGATAAGGTAGCCATGATAGCACTGCAACCAGGAACTAGGGATGAGTTTTTCAAGATGTCCTTGGCCAAACGTCCCCCTGAAAACATGTTACAACTCCAAGAGAGGGCAGGGAAGTATATCAAGGTTGAAGAAAGCATGAGGAAGACCGTAGTAAGTAATGAGCCCACTGGAGGCAAAAAGTGAAAAACTGATCTGGAGTATATCGCTAAGGACAAATATCCTAGAACTGAACAAAACCCTGATTCAACCCCCAAGAAGGGAGGACCTGGGCAAAAGTTCACTGAATACGCTAAGCTGAGTGCTCCTAGAAGTCAGATTTTGATGGAGATTGAGAAAGATAGAGATATTCGCTGGCCTAAGCCCTTGAAGGCTGATCCCGCCAAGCTAGATAAGAGCAAGTATTGCAGGTTTCACAAGGATGTTGGCCATGACACCGATGAGTGTAGGCAATTGAAAGATGAAATTGAGTTTTTGATTCGAAAAGGAAGGTTGAACAAGTATACTGGAGATGGAGGGGACAGAAAAAATAATGGAAGGAAGAACTTTGAAGATCATAGGAGGGACCAAGACGATCAGGGGCGGAATCCCCAACCTAGAGGGCCGGTTATAAATGCAATTTTTGGAGGACCACGACGCCCTCGAGGACCTGTGATAAACACGATCTTTGGAGGTCCAACTGCTGCTGGATTGTCCAAAAATTCCAGAAAGGCATACACTAGGGAGGTTATGCATATTGTTGGAAAAGCCCCGAAGAGGGCCAGGACAGAAGTAACATTGGCTTTTGATGATTCCGACCTAGAGGGTGTGAAGTTTCCCCATGACGACCCGCTCGTCATAACACCGATAATAGGAAATAGCCCGGTTAAGAGGGTCCTTGTGGATAATGGTGCTTCTGTGGATATCTTGCTCCACGACACCTTTCTAAGGATGGGGTATAACGACTCCCAGTTGACACCAACCGACATGCCGATATATGGATTTGCTGGAGTAGAATGTCCTGTGGAAGGGATAATCAAATTGCCGACCACCATAGGTACGGAGCCAAGGCAAGCAACGCAGATGCTGGATTTCGTGGTGGTAAAGGCTAGTTCAACTTATAATGCTATCATGGGGAGAACAGGGATACATGCCTTCAAGGCAGTCCCCTCTTCCTATCATTCAGTCATGAAGTTTCCCACCCGAAATGGGATTGGAGAAGAGAGAGGAGATCAAAAAATGGCTAGAAGCTGTTATGTGGCCTCTTTGAGGGCAGATGGAGTCGGGGGGCAGGTTCTTCCTATTGAAGATATGGATGTTTGAGAAAATGATGAGAATAGAGGAAGGCCAGCAGAAGAATTGGTTTCGGTTCCTTTAGACCCCAAAAATCCTGAGAGGATGATTTTCATTGGAGCCACATTAGAGGAGCCCCTTAGAGGGAAGTTAGTGAAATTTTTGCAAGAAAATAGTGATGTGTTTGCATGGTCAGCAGCTGATATGCCAGGCATAGACCCGGAGTTAATTACTCACAAGCTAAACGTGGATCCAAGCCGGAAGACAGTGAAACAAAAGAAAAGAAATTTTGCCCCGGAAAGACAAGAGGCTATAAAACAGGAAGTAGAAAAGCTCTTAGAGGCTGGTTTCATTGAGGAGATTCAATTTCCGGAGTGGTTAGCAAACCCTGTAATGGTGAAGAAGGCTAATGGAAAGTGGAGGATGTGTATAGACTTCACTGATCTGAATGATGCATGCCCCAAAGACTGTTTTCCGCTGTCTAGAATTGATACTTTGATTGATGCCACTGCTGGACATGAGATGCTGAGTTTCATGGATGGATTTAGCGGATACAACCAGATCAAAATGCATAAGGATGACATTCCAAAGGTATCATTTATCACTGACTTTGGTGTTTATTGTTATCTTGTTATGGCGTTTGGTCTCAAGAATGCAGGAGCCACCTATCAAAGGTTGGTGAATAAAATTTTTAAGGATCTTATTGGAAAGACAATGGAAGTCTATGTTGATGACATGCTAGTCAAGAGTCTAGTAAAGACTGATCATATAACCCATTTAAGGGAAGCTTTTGAGATCCTAAGGTACCACAAGATGATGTTGAATCCTACGAAGTGTGCTTTCGGAGTAGGATCTAGAAAATTCTTGGGATTGATGGTCTCAAAGTGGGGAATTGAGGCCAACCCCGATAAAATAAAGGCAATCCTGGATATGGAACCACCAAAAACTGTCAAGGATGTTCAGAAGCTCACAGGAAGGGTTGCGGCGCTAGGACGATTCATCTCCAAGTCAGGAGACAAGTGCTTGACATTCTTCAAATCACTAAAGAACATCAAAGACTTTGTATGGAGTGAGGAAAACCAGAAGGCATTTGAAGAATTAAAGAAGTATATGGCCCAGGCCCCGTTGTTGGCTAAGCCAGTTCTGAGTGAAGTTTTATTTTTGTACTTGGTTGTTTCAGAGAGCGCCTTGAGCGCGGTGTTGGTTAAGGAGGAATTGAAAGTCCATAAACCCGTTTACTATGTCAGCAAAATTTTGCATGGTGCTGAGTTGAATTATTCAGCTATTGAGAAATTCGCTTTAGCCTTGGTAATGGCTTCAAGAAAACTGCGTCCTTATTTTCAGGCTCACCAGATTGAGGTGCTAACAAATCAGCCCCTGAGAAATATCATTCACAGTCCCAAGGCAAGTGGGAGATTGATTAAGTGGGCAATAGAGCTGGGACAGTTCGATCTCAAGTATAAGCCACGTACGGCAATAAAAGCCCAGACACTAGCTGACTTCGTGGTGGAATGTACCATACCCAACCAAGAAGCCGGGGGGCAGGAAGATGCCATACCTCAAGACAAGAAAGTCGATGATGGGGGCAAAGAGAAGGATGATAAAGAATATTGGGTTCTCTATTTTGATGGGGCATCAAAAACAAACTCCAGTGGAGCAGGATTGGTTTTGCAAAGCCCTGATGGGTTCTTAATTGAGTATGCTATGAAGCTAGAATTTCCAACCACAAACAATGAGGCAGAGTATGAAGCCCTGATAGCTGGCCTTGGTCTAGCTGGGACACTTAGAGTCAGAAACTTAAAGGTCCGTGGAGACTCGAAGCTGATCATATCCCAGGTAAAGGGAGAATTTGAGGCAAGGGATGATACGATGGCTAAGTATGTCCGCCTAGTAAGGGCTGTGATGACCCAATTTAATGAATGCCATGTTGAACACATTCCAAGGGAAGAAAATGTTAAGGCAGATGCGCTATCAAAGTTTGCTTCGTCTGAGATTGAAGAAAGTTCAGGAAGTGTGTACTTCCGTGTTTTGAAGACACGAAGCATAGATGTTAAGCTAGTGGCTCCCATAGGCTTGGGGACGTCATGGATTGATCCCATCAAGGCTCACATTCAGACCGGTTGGTTGCCAAGCGATGCAACTGAAGCACGGAAGTTAACTATTCGGGCACTAAGGTACTCTTTGATAGATGGGATTCTTTACAAAAGATCTTTCGTGGTTCCCTACTTGCGGTGTCTCAGGCCCGATGAGGCACGCTTGGCTCTTGAAGAAGTGCATGAAGGTATTTGTGGACAACACTTGGGGGGCAGGGCCTTGGCTCATAAGATAACTCGTTTAGGTTTTTATTGGCCAGAAATGATGGCTGATGCCAAAGAATACGTAAAGAAATGTGACCGCTGTCAAAAGCATTCACCTGTTATTAGACAACCCCCCGAGATGCTGACCTCTATCAGCTCGCCCATTCCTTTTGCTATGTGGGGAATGGATATTTTGGGGCCTTTTCCCATGGCCACAACACAAAGGAAATTTCTGATTGTAGCCATTGATTATTTCACCAAGTGGATCGAAGCCAAACCCTTGGCCAAGATCACAACTAAGCAGGTTGCACAATTCCTATGGGAAAACATTATGTGCCGATATGGAATTCCCCGTATCCTCGTCACTGACAATGGAACACAATTCAACAATGAGAAATTCAAGAAGTATTGTGAAGAAAATGAAATTGAGTTACGATTCACCTCTGTGGCTCACCCGCAAGCCAATGGGCAAGCAGAGGTAGCAAATCGGATAATCCTGGATGGACTAAAGAAGAGGATCGAGAAGTCAAGAAATAATTGGGTGGATGAAATACTTCCAATATTATGGGCCTACAGGACTACCTGTAGAGTCACGACAGGAGCAACTCCCTTCATGTTGGCATATGGGGCATAAGCAGTAGTTCCAGTAGAGATATCACATTCCTCTCCAAGGATTCAGGCTTTCGATGAGGAAGAAAATGAGGAAGGGCAGAGGTTAACCCTGGATTTAATCGATGAAGTACGAGATAAAGCACATGCAAAGATAGTAGAATATCAGAAAAAGGCTTCATTCTACTATAACCTAAGGGTTAAAGAGAGGTTTTTTGAACAAGGTGATCTAGTCTTGAGAAAAATAGAGGCTTCTGGTGTCGGACAGAAAGGAAAGCTTGCCCCGAATTGGGAAGGGTCGTACAGAGTCAAGAGCGTTCAGGGTAGAGGAACCTACAAGCTGGAAACTATGGATGGTTTTGAAGTCCTGAGGACCTGGCATGCACAAAACTTGAAGGTTTACTACGTATAAGATAGGCGAAGTATGATTCTCACTTGTCATTGTGACAAGTAGGTTTAAAAGCACCTCGAAGCTTTGCTTGCGTAGGATTTTTTATATTCCAATATAATTTACATTGTCTAGTTATTGTTGATTAGGGTCGAACCCATGCTGTGTAAGGTTTTGGAAAACCAGACTTCATATTAAAGAGTTTGAAATTATTTCAGCTAAGGATGTTTAAAGTTCAAATGCGTATTAAGATTGTAAAGTTAAAATAGAAAGAGGCAAGAAAAGCGACATATGAAATATAACCCCGGAGGGTAACAAGTTCTGATATGAATGAAGTTCAAAAAGAAGATATACAAAAAAAACTTAGGCCTTGGAAGGCTGAGATTCCTCGGAACCACTATCCGAAGTCTCCTCGGATGTCTCAGTCGTTCCTTCGGACGTCTCGGTCGTCCCCTCCGAAGTCCCTGTAGAGGTTCCCTCTGCGGGAGATGCTGGCTGTTGAGGCACTGCTCTTAGAGGCTCTTCCACCCTGGCCTTCTTAGCGACAGGCTCAAGCTCCTCTTCGGAAGAATCTTCCTCCTCTCCATCCTTGATCATATCAGCAAGCTTCTCAGTAACACCTCCAAGCTCTGGAACTCACACAGGGTAAGGAAAGGAGGACTGCTCGAGGATCTCTGGAAAATCATCCTGGATGGCCTCCACAGCAGCGTCCCATCCCTCTTTGTAGCTAACTGGGTGAAGAAGGGCATCATGCTCCACCATCAGGTCTTTGAATTCCTGGGTGTCCATCCAGCCATCAAAAGCTTTGTCCTTCTGCGCCTTCAGAATGACATTTTCTGCACGGGCCGTTTCCAGGTCAGAAGTGGAAGAGGCCAGTTGAGCTTCAAGGGCCTCTATTTTTTGGTTGGCCTCCTCCAACTTCTTGTTGGCATCTTCCAGGCCAACCTTCCAAGCCTTAGCTTGGTGAATTGCCCCTTGGAAATGGGCGTTAGCCTGCAAGAGAAATAGCAGAAGTTTATAAAAGAAACATGGAAAGATAAGTATGAAGGGCATAGGTAAAGGACGTACCGTCGCCAGAGCCCGGGCTCCAAATAGCTCATTCCCCTCTAAGTCCTGTTGAAGGACAAAATCTTGATAGTCCACCGGGGAGATGGAATGCTTAGACCATTCCTTGGACAGCGCCGTGCTGCCCACGATTGAGTCCTTGCCCCGGATCCCCCAGGCAGGTTGAAAATAGGCCCCTGGCCTCTGCTTGGTGCGCAAAACTTGGCTGGGGCCTTCCTCGCTTGGCTCCATTGCCTGAAGGAGGAACTCAGGGAAGCGATCACCAAGTCGAGGGTCTTTAAAGACCTTCCCAGCCCTCTTCATCCTGGTTGTCTCCAGGTCCTTAGGTTTAGTAGCCTCCTCAATCTTCTCAGCCACTGCAACAAACGAAGTCAGTTGAAGATCAATGGAATAAAAAATGAAGGAAATAAAGGAGGTAAGAAAGGGAACTTACTTTTCTTATGAACGGGTGAGAGGCCGCTTCTACCAAGACGGTCTCCCGGATAAGATCCCAAGAATGGGAAGTACCGTTGTCTTGTGTAAGGAGGTTGAAAGCTCTAGCCTCCTCCTCAGACAAAGTTATATCATTTGGGCTCCCGTCCACGGCCAGCCCAAAGGATGATCGAAACAGGGAGCCCCAATCTCCACCTTCCCAAACAATGAACAAGAAATCTTTCTTCCACCCCAAGTTGTTGTCAGGGATGGACTTCCCATTCACGATATGGGGGATAGTGGGCCGCTGATTTATAGAAACCCAACCCGGACTTTTGTCAGGGCTATTCTTGAACTGAAAAATCTTTCTGAAGACAGCAACAGATGTGGGGACATTGTGCTTGGCGCATTGCGACAGATAGCACAGAATCAGCCTCCAAGAATTAGGGAGAAGTTGGCAAGGGCTGATGCCCACATCAGCCAGTAGCAAAGGAATGAATGGATGAACAGGGAGTCTGATACCTGTCCTTAGAGTATCCCTATAGACGCATAGCGCGTCCTTCTTCCACTGATAGGCCCTGTCGGTCGGACCTGCAAGAACCAGCTTAAAAGGTTCCTTGATTCTAAAGCAGCTGCTCAACTTTTCCAGCTCCTTGGGGTCTCGCAAGGCACTGATATGATCGTGCGCGTCCAGATGCGCATCAGTCGGGTACTCGTCCCCTCGAGTGTTTATCATATCGATTAAAGAAGTGTACCTCGATCGGATAGGGAACTCGTTGGACTTTCTAGTCACGTTCATCTTGGCCAGGCGAGTCATTTTTTTGTCAGCCATCTAAAAAAAAAAGGGCACGTAAACAGGCTATCTTAAAATGGCACACAATGGAAAAATAGATACGAAAAGCAAAGGGAGGAATTTTACCTGAAGAAGCACTCCTGAAAAAGGCTTTGAGCTCCGACTTGCTGTTATTGCTCTGAGAATCTTAGCAGGAGGAGAAAGAAGAAAACTTAGAAATGAGAAGGTGAGGAGTAGTAGCCTTTCCTCATTCCTTTATATAAGAGGAAAAAGAAAGTTGAAGGGACGAAAGCCCATTAAGGACAAAGGCCCATAGGAAAAAGCCCAGAAAAAGGAATATTCCAGAATATTCCTAGGAATTCTAGAGCATTCTAAACAGGGTGTATTAAGCCCAGATCAATAAAAGAGGCCCAATAAGATTTGAAAAAGCCCAATAAAAGAGGCCCAATAAGATTTGAAAAAGCCCAATAAAAGAGGCCCAATAAGATTTGAAAAAGCCCAAATAAAAAAGGCCCAGTAAGATTTGGGAAAGCCCAATAATAGAGGCTCAGTAAAATTTAATAAGGCCCAATAAAAAAGGCCAGACCCAAATCCAATTAGGATTTGGAAAATACAATACCCTAAATTAAAGCTAAATGAAGAAGGCTAGTGGAAGACCAGAAACCAGGTCGAAATCCAGGTCGTGAATCCTGCCCGAAATCTTTCGAGCAGACATCCGAAAATAACGGGTAAAAAAGACCAGAATCCAGGTCGAATTCCAGGTCGTGAATCCTGCCTGAAATCTTTCGAGCAGACACCCGAAAATAACTGAAATAACGGGATTGAATTGAGGTCGAAGCTTCGACCAGGAATGAGGTCGAATAAACCAAGCATCTTTCAAAAATGGGGATTAAAAACCCAGGTCGAATTTCGACTAGGATCCTGGTCGAATTCCAGGTCGTGGATCCTAGTCGAAATCCTTCGACCAGGAAGCAAGAAAACCAAAGAATTTTCGAACAGGATTCAGGTCGAAATATCGACTAGAATCCTAGTCGAAATTCTAGTCGATAGACTCATGACAAAAAGCTAAAAAAAGGTGGGGGAATTTTCGACCTAGATCCAGGTCGAATTTTCGACTAGGATCCTGGTCGAATTCCAGGTCCTAGATCCAGGTCGAAATTTCGACTAGGATCCTGGTCGAATTCCAGGTCGTGGATCCTAGTCGAATTCCTTCGACCAGGATAGCAAGGCTGACCCCTATTTCCACTAGGATCCAGGTCGAAATTTCGACTAGGATCCTGGTCGAAAAAGGGCTGGAAATCTGAAAAATCCAGAAATTAAGGAAAAATCCAGAAAATTAGGGGAAAATCCAGAAATTAAGGAAAAATCCCAGAAAATTAGGGAAAAATCCAGAAATTAAGGAAAAATCCCAGAAAATTAGGGAAAAATCCAGAAATTAAGGGAAAAATCCAGAAAATTAGGGAAAAATCCCGAAAATTAGGGGAAAATCCAGAAATTAAGGGAAAAATCCAGAAAATTAGGGAAAAATCCCGGAAATTAGGGAAAAATCCCGGAAATAAGGGAAAAATTCCTGGAAATTAAGATAATTCCTGAATAAAAGGAAAATTCGTTGTAAATGTGTAGGTCGCTCCACACTTTACGCAAAAACGAAACCCTGTAAGGGAATAAACAGACTTAACTTCTGCGAAACCTAATCAATATTTCCCAAAAGTTGGGGGGCAAATGATAGGGATAAATAAATTATGATAGTATAATTAAATACTGCAAAGGTGGGCTGCTAGGCCCAATAAAAAGATATATGATACTCAGACCAGAAAGGTTAAGCCTGATGGACCAGATCAGGCCTGATGGAATAAAGAAGGCCCAAAAGCCCTGATTATTAATTAATTTCGTAATTAATTAATAAGGGAAAAATCAGCTATTGAGAAGAGTCCCGATAAGGATATAAATCCTTATAGATTAGCCTCAAGGGGACCTAAAAGGATAAGGAAACAGTTTCCTGCTATCTAGGACTCCAAAGTCCATTCTAATTATGAGACTTGCCCACCAAGTCTCCTATACCAAGTCCAATTCAAGGACTCCCAACATCTATATAAGGGGCCTCACCCCACAAATCAGAACTACGTTTTTTGGCTTGATTCTCTAATTCACAGAGATACGTAGGCATCTCGTAAATGCAGAATTAAGCTACGATACACGAGAGCAGCCATTAAAGGCCTTGAGCTCCCGAATCTTAGTAATAAATACAGCAGATAATAACCTTAGTTTTTTATCCATAACAGTGATAAAGGCGGTTCCTCAAACACCGTTAAAAATTGATCATTCTCGTCGGAATAATATATTTAAGTTATTATGTATTTTGTTTAAAAAAATGTACTTCAATTATATTTGAATGAAATGAAATATTTAATATTTTATTTTTCTTGTACTTGTCCAATTTAATTTATCAATTTTTAATTTATAGCAATACTCCTTTCATAGATTTCAGTTACTATCTTCGGTTTTTTATTTTTTTCATTAAAACTAATATTTTAATTATTTTTCCGATTATATTTCTAATTTATTTTTAAATTTTTAACTCATTATACAATTGATAATAAATGGAAAGTAGTAATAAAATTAGAAAATATAGAACAAATGGTTGTTAAAATTAATTATATATTTTTTAACTTCGTTATTATCGAAAAAAATTAATTCATTAAAATATGATTTTTTTTGTTATTTTAGAAATTAAATAAAAAAAGGCCTGCTGCCGCATTGTTTCATTACGGATGATACGTCTGCGGCATTGTTTGCGGGAGGTCTTCCGCAATGAAACAATGCGGGGCACTCGGTGGTTAATTACAACCACACGAGTTGTGGACCAAAACCCTATATATATAATTTTTTCCACTCATTCTCTCTTCTCCCTCCAATTTCACGTGACTCCCTTTGGGTACCCTGTACCCTTGCGTAAATAATTTTATTCATGTTTTTAATTTAATTTTTTCATTAATCGATAAACCTTTTTTAAAATATGACTTCAGTATATTTTTCTCCATCTCCCAACGATCAATTTGCATACCATATTTGCTATATTCCGACGATAATCACTATTTATACTTAACAAAATCATTAAACCGGAATTACTATAATTTCAGAACTTTCTTAATTTTAGTGATTCTTGTAAGCATAATTAGTGATTCCAGATCTAGAAATTACTATCTAAAATTTAAATTGGAACTTAATTTAGTAGTCGTTAAGTTTTTAGGGTTCACAAATTCCTTAAATAGGTTTTAAAATTATTTATCTCTTTCGAATAATAAGAAATTAGTTGATAAACATTTCATCTATTTAGGGTTTAGGGTGTAGCCCTAAACCTTAGAGCATAAACCCCAACTTAGTCTAAAACCTTAGAAACCAAACCATATAAATAGTGATTTCTATGTACAATATATTGATTACTATGTGTAATTTGGTGATTATTATGTGCAGTTTAGTGATTATCGTCATACGATTTAGTGATTGAAGAGTATATCAATATGAATATCATACTCACAGCAACGCTTTGTCTCCCCTTTTTAATTTCTTTTTCTGCTCTCAGACCTTCTCCTGTATTTTTTTTCATTTATTTATTTGGGCTTAATAAAACCATAGCCCACATAATTGGACCAGGCCAGCAAAGTTCATTAATATCTCTCTGTTCCTTTTATATTATTAGTGAAATAGCTAAATTTTAGTGATTCTCATAAGTATAGTTAGTGATTTATCGCCGGAATATAGCACATATGATATTCATACTTATCGTTGAAAGATGTACAAAAATACAGTGAAGTCAAATTTTAAAAAAAACTCGTTGAATAAGAGAAAATTTTAATTTAAAAATGGAGAAAATTAGTGGTGTGTGTGTAACAGGTGCATGTTAGTCATGTGTGGGTTTTCAGGCGCATGTAAGTTTTATTGGGTTGGGCTTATTTATAATTTTTATTTTAAGGGCGTTTCTATTTGAACAAACCGTATATGTATGTATGCAAATGCTCAAATACAAACCAATATTAGAATACAAACTACAAACCAATGAGATCCACATGTTTAATCACTTTCTTCTTCGTTTTTTATTTTACATTTCCCGTTAGTTGGTTAACTTTTTAAAAAAAATAATTTCACCTTATTTTTATTCATCTCCCGTTCATCGATTTGCATAGCATATTTGCTATATTTTGACGACAAATCAGTATTTAAACTTATCCGAATCAAAAAACTGAAATCAGTACTAATTCCGGAACCAGTACTTTTAGTGATTTTCGTAGACATAATTAGTGATTTATCGTCGAAATATATCAAATATGGTATTCATACTGATTGTTGGATGATGTAGAAAAATATAGTGAAGTTAGATTTTGAAAAGAGTTCACTAATTGACGGGAAAAATTCAATTAAAATGGAGGGAATTATGTGTAGTTGTGTATGGAAGGTGTAGTTTGTATTTTAATTTAGTTTGTATTGGAGTAAGACTCTGTGTATATATATTTAAATATATGTCTTTCAATAAAATTCGTCGAATTAAACAAGCAGGGTACGTAGGAAAGCTCAGTAGGTGCTGGAGTTATAGTTGTGTAAGGAAGAACATCATATGTATTTTACGATTCACTTCTTTCCTATAATTGCCGAGATAATAATATTTCATAGACTAACTAATTTTGATGCAAAGAGGACCCAGCATGGCCTGGTTAATGAAACACACACTCGCACACAGTACATTCTGGTGCGATAACGATGGATCATCAGCTATCGTGTAGCTGTAATATTAAAATTATTAAATAATATCTGATCCAAATTAATTAAAGTCACTGCAAGAAAAATAGGCTTATATAATTGTTTTGCACCGTTGTTATCTAAGAGCAAAAATTTTCATCTTCTATCGAGGCGACATGTGATTGAGCTCAAAAAACGAGTACTTAAACCGTTATTAGAAGCAACTAATAGTAAAAATAATGCATAAACCTAATTTGTTTAGCCCGGGGGATAACCCCTGCCACAGTAATAGTACTCAGCGTGCAAATCTTTGTCGTAATTGCATTAACAAGCATATATATTACAAAATACCCATATCAAACCAACTTAAAATATATGTGGATAGATAGATAGATACGCCATTTAATTAAATAGTGGTTCGACATTTTTATAGTTAATTATTTGGTAAAAGTTGATCATAAGTTGATGTCAACGCCTTCTTGCAGCAGTTTCCCTCTGGCAATTGAAGAAGACAGCAGCAACAGGGGAACCCAGCTCGTTGTCCTCAGCAAATTTTCGACTGTTAAATCGATCCCTTGAAGGAGGTGCACTCATCATCTGCCTCCTTTTCTGCTTGTACAAAAGAAATACAAACCTGTGGATTCCAATTATTGGCTTTGGTGTTTCATAGCTTACTACTTCTCTTCCTGCACTTGTATAATATCATATGATAATTAATTAATCACCGATAATTAAATCAAAGCTGAATTTTAAGAGGCCCCCACAACCCCTATATAATCTTGAATACACTTAATTATCTCCACTAATCTTGAAATCTCATTTGATGCCAATTTCTAAAATTTTCAAAAAATATTCACTAGCTAGCTATAGGTATGAAGGTATACCAAAGGAAGCATCAGTTGTCCCTGGAATGTTAGTCACTATCCTGCAATTGAAAAAACAGTTAGTTTATACATTTTCAGTATAGCTTTCCAAATATGTATCTATATAGCACTTAATTAAGCTAGATCAATCATAGTGTGTTGCATGCACGTATGCACATGTTTTATCTGCAAAATTACAAATAAATTATATGCATGGAGACAAATTGTGCAAGCCCTAATTAGGGCATAGTAAGTAATTTTGCAGACTGATTGTTTGGCATACAATTGGCTTAATTAACAAATTTAAAATATACCAGTGTAAATGCTCTTTAAGGTATGGATCACTAGGACCAGGAACATCAGGATCAGTCATAATCTGCAGAAAAACATTACACACCAACAGAGAGAGAATATAATTAAAGAGTTATATCATTTTTTTCAGTTCATAATGTTCTGCAAAAATAAATTTGTTTTCCACAAAAATCTAGTTGAGTTAACGTACTGAGTACCAATTATATTGTCCTGCAAACGTTTTCTGTTTGCAAACATATATGGTACTCCAAGAATTTCAATGTAATTGGCACTGAAAAAACTGTTGCCAATATAATCATACGAAGTAAATGAGGGTATAAATTAGTGTTTACAATACCAGTGTAAAGAAGGACCTCATGTCAGCACCAGGAACTTCAACTTTGGGATTAAAGCTGACTTGGGCAGGAAAGAGCTCATGGCCATTGTAGACCTGCTTATTGGGATTGTAAGTGACAATCATTTTGACAGTTGAACCAACATAATCCACAACATCTCCCACTACTCTCCCAACTACAAGAGGATCAGGAATTCTTGCCATTTGTTAATAAGTATCTGCTAAAGATAATTATTGAGAGAGACGAAAATAAATATCTATGTGTTGTTTTTTGGATGTTGCTGATTTGATGAACCAGGTACAAATACCCACTTATTTATAGTGTTAAGAGTTAGCTACCACCCCATCATCAAACAACTTTACAACTAAAAAATATGAGTTTAATAAAAGGGACGTATGTATGTGGCATATTACATGCATGAGGCTCCCCCGGTCGATCGTTCTTTTAGCATATATATCAGTTTGCTTTAGAATATAGAACAAGACACAGAGGCATGTAGAGCAGTAGAGGTGATTTGACATGCATGCAAAAGGTATTGCTAACTCTCTCTTGTACCGTTGTACGTGTAAGTATATATGTTTTAATTAAACATGTGTTAACTATTGTAACTAATAACTCTATATATTAGAATAATATTAGAGGTCCCAAATATTATTATATTTTTTTTTCAAATATTTTATAAATATTAACTTTTTTCATAATATGTGCTCATGAATCGAATTTCGATACTTTTCATGCACGTTATTTTAGAATTAATTTGGCAAAAGTTTTGAATTATCTAATATAACTCTGTATATTAATGTTTGTAAAATATAAATGTGTTTGATTTGTCAGTATTTATATCATGAAATTGTTGGTTCTTTATTCTGTGATTAGAGTTTGGATAGTTTATGTTTACAGATGTTTTGAGTCATGGAATGATAGGATTATTGTAAAACTCTTTATTTAAATGTTGGTTCTTTAGTTCACGACGATGGTCCTAAAACCAAACTACAGATCTTTATATCCCCAACTAATGCAGCAAAATTTGTTAGTTTTTCCCGATTAGTAAAAGCAAGTTTGTACGTACATTTCTAAATATTAACATAACTTTTTTATTTTAAATAAACATATTGTTTCACAAACATGATAGAAGTAGATAGTGTCCGTAGAAGATGTAATTCACATATTGTGATATTGAGAATATTTGGAGAGTTCATTTGGGTTCATAAGATAAAGTACTAAGATAAAGTACCGTACATATAGAGGTATGATATTTTTTTGAGGGCTTATGAACTGCCTAAATTAGTTATATTTAGTTATGTATATTTTCAGCTTATTTTAGATTCGTATTCAATTTTTAAAAAAGAAACTCAAAATTTAACCCAAATTATTCATATAGCTAAATTCAAAGCGGAATCTCGAAATCTTTATTTGTCAAGCTATCAAAGATACAGAAATGAAAGCTGGTGATATTATTACATAACGAATAGAGGTTCAGAGATGGCCGGTTATACCATGCTTTCCAATACTATCCCACAAAGTTAGAGAGGAATGATCCAGACTATATGTTACATGTTCAGGCCAGACAATGACATGCATCGAAAGGTTAAGTGGAGAAATTTGAAACATTACAGGTACAAGGATTATTAAAATTTTAGTTCAGTTTACAAAATAAAGTATTATAATAAAATATATTATTTTGGGGCTACAGTGAGTTTGTACACTTTCCAAATTAGATGCATTTGAGTTATTATATTTTGCCTAGTTTCAGACTCAGAAGGGGACTTCAGTCGATTTTTTAAAAAATGCCTAAACATGTGCTTTTAAAAATAAATTAAGATTACCCTGACCAAGAATAGATAAATAAATTAAAATTATTATACAAATATATCGCAAGTTAGCTTTGAAAAAGGTTGTCCTTTTCATTTGTTGTAAATTTTATAGTTCTAGATGACACCCAGAAAATTAAGCTTAAGCTTATACGTCATTAATCGGATGTCCTGCCAAAGCTCCCGACCGATCAATTTATGATTACGGACCACAAACATCAAGGAGAATTTGGCACCTAAATTCGACGAGTTGATAATATTTATAGATTAAGGCTCCGTTTGGTGTTGTTGTTCCTGTTCCAGACAGCAACAGCAACAGCAGCTTTTAGCTGAATAGCAGGTAAAAAACTGTTTCGTAAAATTTAAAAGCTGCTTTTTGAAAAAGTGTTTTTTGCTTAAAAGTTGTCCACCATATTTTTATAAAAAGCTGATTTTCAGCTGTTGTGGGAAACAGATGCTGATTTCACCATCAAATCTTACCAAAAACATTATTATTTTTAATTTTTTGCATCAAAACATATATTTATCAAAAAATTACCAAACAGTCATCTAATTTTTATAACAACATTTTTTTTAACAGCACTTTTTCTAACCGTACAACAATTATTAACAATAATCTCAACAACAATTTCAAACAGAGCCTAAGTCGATAATTCGTAAACAATAGAAAAAGGTTATGCCGCTAACTGGATTTGCTCCAAGGTAAATCATCATGTACTCTTTTAAATTAATTTTTTCGTAGGAAAATAATTAATGGCATTTATAGATAAACAACGAGATACAAATCGTGATAAATATTAAATATTAATACGAACAAGATTTTAGCATAAAACAATACCCTCATTGCATTGTAAAAATTATTGATTACCCTCGTTATATTATCATTTCTCAACACTATTTTTATAAATAAAAGCATGTCCGTCAAATTTAAAACCCATCTTACAAATTCGGTACCATAAACGTGACAGTAATGTTGGAATAGCGGAAAGCGAAGTAACGAGACCTCTGAACTTTTTCTAATATGGTAAAATTCTCCACAAAACGATCATAGATCGAAGATACTTTCTACACCATAGTCGACATATGTACATTATATATCGTCAATAATCCACAATTTAGTGTTAGGGCATATGAAAAAGAAGCTCCACCGAAATTTTTAGTGTAAGCTTTGAGTTTGAGGTGTCTTGTCAAATAAAGCTGATACTAAAATTGCCTCTCAATCCTTTCCTGATTGTGGTAACATGGGAATATGGCTTGCTATATATGCGTCCTAATTGTCTTATAAAAACCCTATTTCTCAATGAGTTAATTAATAAGGTTTTGTTTATCTCATAAATTAAGCACCACACTGGAGTCCTTTTTTATTCAACCAAATGCCTCTCAAAATTCCCAATTAGGTGTATGCGAGTCCTCACGCTGAAATGGCCATCTATGTCAATCCCATAAATATTCGAACCGTAATGTTCTTAACCACTATTTCGGATTTGGATTTAATTTTTTAAATCTAAACTATTTTCGATTCAAATTTGGATTTGAGGCATATTATTCTGAATCCGACTCAAAAATTTGAAACTCATTTCAAATCTATCCTAACCCTTATATGTATAATAAGGTACATGATCAAATATAAACTAAAATTAAAATAGAAACTAAAACCTAATTTGAACCATTAGATCAATCTAATCTGATGGTCCCCTTAAAAACACCACACCAAACTAACATGCACCTTCACGCACACAATCTCAGTTTTTCCCCTCCGTTTTTAATTTGATTTTTCATGTCAAACGGCAAGTTTTTTTTTAAATTTGACTTCACTGTACTTTTCTCAATCTCTCAATGATCGATTTGCATACCATATATGATATATTTCGAAGTAATTTTTTTAAAATACAATTTAGTTTCTAGTTTCTATTCTGAAATTGGTTTGTATTAAAATAAACCCCGTATAATAATAAATGTATAGTCATGTACTCGTATTAAAAGATTCTTTGCCATTAGTTGAGACCTGGATGTTCTCCTGTGCTCAGCCACTCGACCACTCTACGTCATCTTATCCCTTCGCCATCCTCAATCTTCTTCGGAGTTTGAATGGTTAGTTTAGATTTCTTTTTCATATACAAAAAATAGGTCGTGCCCCAATAAAGAATCATTTGATTCGCAAAGTGGCATGACTTGAAATGTGAAATCTTGCTAAGGTGGTGAGATTGAGTTATCGTTCTTTATATCATGTTTTTGGTTGTGTTGAGATGAACCAAAAAACATGTTTTTTGGTTCTTTATATCATGTTCTTTATTTACCAACCGCATTATAACCGACCAACTGAAAATTTGGGCAAAAAATGACCAACAATTACAATCGGTCGGATGACAAAGGCAATACCGACCGAAATCTAAACTGGGCCGATACTTAATATTACCAACCAATTATTGTGACCGCAATCAACATTGTTTAACTGACCGTTGACATGGCATCCATGTCAATTTGTTTCGACCAATTATATCGACCGCAATTTGATCGGTAAATAAATATATAAAACGATTGATTATGACAAATGAAATGTCAAATTACAATTTATTGACAGTTGCCTTGCTTCCACGTCATAAAAATCGACCAAAACTTCGACTGATGATACGATTGGTATTGTCTTGCAGTTTTTATTTATAATAAAAAAATTCTTAAATTCTCTAACTCTCTCTCTCGATCAACTCTCGGCCCTCTCTCGGCAAACTCTCTCACTCCATTAACATCCATCTCTCTCCCTCTAATTAAATATGGTACTCTTTTTATCTATCTCTCTCTGGTACTCTCTATTTCTCTCTCACTATGTGAGTTAAGGATTATATACATTAGTTTTAGGGATTTAAAATTAGTGATTATATATGTTAGTTTGTATTGGTGCACTAATATAGTTTGATTGTATGCATTGTGTGTATAGGTATAATTTGATTATATATGTTGCGATGATATCAAGTTAATTTAACAAAACTAAAATTAGGGATTTTATATGTTAGGCTGTGTTAATATTACTTAGTTGATTATATATGTTCATAATGCCTTTGATTTTGAAAATTTGTGAATGAATATGAGTTGTTATATGGAATTAGTAGTTACTTTTGTTGTCTTTGTTTGTGCCATGAAATTCTAATTTAGTATGATATGAATGGATATGGATGTAATAAAGATGTGAACGCACTATACAAAATTACAGTTCAAATTTACCCTACAAATTTGTTCAAATTGTTATGACAGATTGCTCGAATTTGGTATACAATTGAATAATTTATAATTATGCTACTTATAGTGCATGCTTAAAATGTATATAATGTTTATTTTCTTTATTTTATAGAGATGAATGTTCAAATAACATCATTTCATATTTTATAAAACTAATCTTACCTAGCGCTTATACTGTAACGACTGAGAAATTACGCTTGTATTATATTGTGATAAAGATAAATTATATATTTTATTATGTCATTTATGTGTAATGAGTCATAAAATCCTAACTGTTATGTGCTACGTGTGTTCTGTATTGTCGGGATATTTTCTGGGTATTTATCGGATATTTTATTTCGTGTTAAAAGCCTTTGTATCCAAAGTTATATGACCCGAACTGTGTTTTAATAACTGATATTTCAAATAAAATAATTAGCCTTATTTTTCTTAGAACGGCTTGTACCATCACGTTATTCTGAACATCTAGATATTTTATAAATTTTCTCGTTTCGCGAAAAATGATTTTTCCGGGCCACTTCGGGTGTTAAAAACCCCACAAAAATCATATTTTTATTTTTAATAAATTATGGGACTTTCAAATATACCATTTCTTTGCATTTTTGGATTATTCACAATTTTGGGGAATTTTTGGCATATATATTGCATATATAAAATATTTAAAAATTAGAAATTAATACTCAGAAATTATAAAATTAGGGGCCAATTAATTTTAATAGATGTATAATTAGGGCCTTAATTTTAATTAGGGGTATTAATTTTGTTATTCCCAAACAATCTAAACAAGAATTACAGAAGGGAGGGTGAATGTAATTTTGGCTTCTTTCTTTATTTTAAGAATGATTCTTCTACCAATAACTAATTGTGTTTGATTTGCAATAGTGCAGAATAAGAATATAACAGAAATCAAATCACAAAGAAATTAAATACAAGTATTTAAAAATTTTCTGGTGGATTGAACTTTTCCACCAAATATATATATTAAGTAGAGAACCCTGTGATACAAATAGTACACAGCTGCTTACAAGTCGAACAACAAGAACTACAGAGAAATTCTTTACAGATTTTGCTTTTTCTATTTCTCTAGTTTTTCTTGCTTGATTCAACTTGGTGCCCCTTGGTTTATATATCACCAAGTTACATGATAAAAAGACAAGATAATAAGACAAACTATATCTAGTCTAACTTCATGCTACTACACTTCTCTTTCCAGCATCTTTGAATATCATCTGTTTAGCATGGAAATGGAAATGCTTCTTTGTTCTCTTAATCCTTCAAACAGGCTGCCACATTCCATTTGCAAACAATCAACGCATGTGACTGTCAAGTCACTATCAACTACTCTTTTGAATTTGAACATCCGTTGGAGCTCAGGTTGATCATCCGTCAAGACTTATGTTGATCATCCGTTGAAGCTCTGTAAACCATCCGTTGGTACCAATTGGTATCAGAGCAAGCTCTTGAAGAAGTAAGAGTTTAAAGATCACAACAACTAACAAGATGAGCAGAAAAGATGTTGGAATAAAGATTCCATTTCTGGACAAAGATAACTATCAACATTGGAAGGTGAAGATGCACCTGCATCTCCTATCTCAATATGAAGCATATGTGGACTGTATTGAGAAAAGTCCACATGTCCCTATGAGAGCTGCTACAGGAAATGAATCATCAGTCCCAAAGCCTAGAACAGAGTGGTCTGATCCTGATATTGAACAAGTTCATAAGGATAAAAAGGCCATGAACATTTTGTTTAATGGTGTTGATGGTGACATGTTTGACAACATCATAAACTGCAAAACTGCTAAGGATGTCTGGGACACAATTCAAGTCATATGTGATGGTACTGAGCAAGTAAGGAAGAACAAAATGCAACTCTTAATTCAGCAATATGAGCATTTCCATAGTGAAGAAGGTGAGTCATTCACTGACATTTTCAGTAGATTCCAAAAACTACTGAATGCTCTAAAATTACATGGAAGAATCTATCAAACAAAAGATTCAAACTTCAAATTCCTTAGATCTCTGCCAAAGGAATGGAAGCCTATGACAGTCTCATTGAGAAATTCTCAAGATTACAAGGAATTCACCTTGGATAGACTGTATGGGATACTAAAGACTTATGAACTTGAAATAGAGCAAGATAAGAAGATGGAGAAAGGAAGAAAGAAGGGAGTATTCATTGCATTGGTTGCTGAACAAGAAAAGGAGAAGGAGACAAAGGTTGAAGTTATTGATTCTGCACCAAACCCTAGAGTTTGTGAAGGCAGGGGAAAAGGGCTAGTAGCTGAACATGAAGACTAGCTCAGTCAAGATGACATGGATGACATAGATGAGCATCTTGATTTTCTATCCAGGAGATTTGCCAAGCTCAAATTCAAGAAAAATTTTGGAGCAACCAAGTCCAATAGAAACATGGTTGATAAGTCTAAATTCAAATGTTTCAAGTGTGGCTTGGTTAGTCATTTTGCTAGTAAATGCAGAAAGCCTGATTCTAGAAAAAAGAAGTTTGAGCCTGTTGATTATAAGCAAAAATACTTCGAGTTGCTCAAGCAAAAGGAAAGGGCTTTCATCACACAAGAAAATGACTGGGCTGTAGATGGATTAGAAGAAGATAAAGATACAAGCTATGTTAATCTAGAACTTATGGCCAAATCAGATGAGACAGAGACCAGTTCATCAAGCAATCAGGGAAACAGAAAGAATCTTTGGTATTTGGATAGTGGGTGCTCAAGGCACATCACTGGAGATTCTACCCTGCTCACTGAGTTCAAGGAAAGAGCTGGCCCAAGTATCACTTTTGGAGATGACAGCAAGGGTTATACTGTGGGATATGGCTTGATTTCAAAAGATAATGTCATTATTGAGGAATTTGCCCTAGTGGATGGACTCAAGCACAATTTGTTGAGTATCAGCCAACTTTGTGACAAGGGCAACTCAATAACATTCAATTCTGAAGTCTGTGTTGTGACAAACAAGAGAAGCAACAAAGTGGTTCTCACTGGAGTGAGATAAGGAAATGTGTACTTAGCTGATTTTAACTCATCAAATGCAGAATCTGTCACTTGTCTATTTAGCAAGGCAAGTCAAGATGATAGTTGGCTATGGCACAAGAAGCTGTCCCATCTTAACTTCAAGACTATGAATGAACTAGTCAGGAAAGATTTGGTAAGAGGTATTCCTCAAGTGGAATTCTCAAAGAATGGACTGTGTGATGCTTGTTAAAAAGGAAAGCAAATCATTCAGAAACAAGCTTGATTCAACAATTGAAGAACCTCTACAACTACTACACATGGACTTATATTTACCAGTCAATGTGTTTTCCATCTCAAAGAAAAGATATTGCCTAGTAATTGTGGATGATCTCTCAAAGTTAATTTGGACATATTTTCTAAAATCCAAAGATGAAGCTAGTTAAATCATTATCAATCACATAAGTCTAGTTAACAATCATCCTGATTTCAAAGTAAGAAGGATCATGAATGACAATGGAACTGAGTTCAAGAATTCTGTGATGAGATTATTTTAGTGAAGAAAATGGGATCATGCATGAGTTTTCTGCAGCTAGAACTCCATTACAAAATGGAGTGGTGGAAAGAAAGAACGGGTCTCTTATTGAAGCTGCAAGAACAATGCTGGAAGAATCAAAGTTACCAACATACTTTTGGGTTAAAGCTGTAAACACTGCATACTACACTCAGAATATTTCTTTGGTGATACAAGCCAAATGCATGACACCCTACCAATTGTTCAAGAACATGAAGCCAACATTAAACTTTCTACATGTCTTTTGCTGTAAATGTTATATCTTGAGAAATCAAACTGATCAACATGGAAAGTTTGATGCCAAAGTAGATGAAAAGAATTTTTGTTGGATATGATGTTGGAAAAGCATATAGAGTCTACAATCTAAGAACCAACATTGTTATGAAATATGTACATGTTGTGTTTGATGATAAAAAGATTGAAGGATTGCAAGATGGAGATTTCCATGAAAGCCTCAAATTTGACAATGTTGAGATGATTTTTGAAGACAGTGATGATGAAAGTGATCAAGAATCAATATCCAAGGACAATGCAGAAAAGTCTACAACTAATGAAGCACACAATTCAACATCCGTCGAAAGACCAAATTCAACATCCGTCGAAAGACCAAGTGCATCATCCGTCGAAAGACAATCTGCATCATCCGTCGACAGGTAAAGAGAAACATCCGTTGATCCATCATTAGGGATTTGAAATCCAAGTTAGATCACAATCCGAAAGAACTCCAATTTTAATTCAAAGATCCATAAACTCAAGGGGAGTTTCCTGATCATCAAAACTCAGTCAATCATTAAGACAACAATGAGGCCTCTTCATCTAGAGCTAACCTACCCCAACAGAGAAAGTGGACTAGAGATCACCCATTTGAACTGATCATTGGTGATGCATCTTCAAGAGTACAAACAAGGAAAGCAACTCAAGATGAATGTCTATATAACAGCTTTCTATCTCAGGAAGAACCTAAAAAGGTAGAAGAAGCTCTATTGGATCCTGATTGGGTTTTAGCTATGCAAGAGGAGCTAAACCAATTTGAAAGAAATAAAGTATAAATCTGGTACCCTAAGCCTAAAGGAAAAAATCTTATTGACACCAAGTGGGTATTCAGAAACAAGATGGATGAAAATGACATAGTTGTAAGGAACAAAGCTAGATTGGTTGCTAAGGGCTACTATCAATAAGAAGGAATAGATTTTGATGAAACTTTTGCTCCTATTGCAAGACTTGAAGCCATCAGAATTTTCTTAGCCTATGCAGCCCATGCCAATTTAAAAGTCTATCAAATGGATGTCAAGAATGCTTTTCTGAATGGAGATTTGGAGGAGGAAGTCTATGTCACTCAGCCTCCTGGTTTTGAAGATCCAAATTTTCCAGTAATATGTCTACTATCTTTTGAAAGCACTTTATGGATTGAAGCAAGCACTTAGAGCCTGGTATGATACTCTGTCAAAGGTTCTCTTTGAAAATCACTTCACTAGAGGTACTGTTGACAAAACCCTTTTCTTTAGAAATGTTAATTGCTCTAGTATACTTGTTCAAATTTATGTAGATGATATTATATTTGGCTCTACAGATGAAAAACTTTACAAAAAGTTTGCCAAATTAATGCAAAGTAAATATGAAATGAGCATAATGGGAGAACTAACTTACTTTCTTGGTTTACAAGTTAAGCAAGTTAGTGATGGAATATTCATTAGTCAAACCAAATATATTTATGATTTTTTGAAGAAGTTTGATCTAATGGATTGCTCATCTGCAAAAACTCCCATGGCCACTACAACTAAACTTGAATTAAATACAAACGAAAAGTCTGTGGATATTTCAAGCTATAGAGGCATGGTTGGCGTACTTTAATATTTAACAGCTAGCAGGCCAGATATAATATTTGCTACTTGTCTTTGTGCTAGATTTCAAGTTGATCCTAGAGAATCTCATTTAGTAGCTATTAAGAGAATTTTCAAGATATCTCAAAGGAACACCAAAACTTGGCATTTGGTATCCTAGAGATTCTGGTTTTGATCTAACTGGTTATTCAGATGCAGATTATGCAGGTTGTAAAATTGATAGAAAAAGTACAACGGGAACCTGTCAATTTCTAAGAAATTAGCTAGTATCCTGGTTCAGTCAAAAGCAAAATTCAGTTTCTACTTCTACAACTGATGCTGAATATATTGCTGCTGGTAGTTGCTGCGCACAAATCTTATGGATGAAAAATTAATTATTGGACTATTGTCTACGAAAGAGTAGGATTCCTATTTTCCGTGATAACACAAGTGCTATTTCCATCACCGAGAATCCAGTACATCATTCATGGACCAAGCACATTGACATCAAGTACCACTTCATTTGAGAGCATATTATGAATGGTACTGTGGAACTTCATTTTGTTCCAAGTGAAAAACAACTTGCAAACATCTTTACCAAACCACTTGATGAATCCACCTTCACTAGGTTGGTAAGCGAGTTAGGTATGCCTAATTACTCTTAATCTATTTTGATGTCTAAGCAATTTGAATTACAGCCAGAATAATAATTGATATTTCCTGTCAATAATGTAAATCTTGGCTAAGTCAGAATTTACATCTCGACGGATGTTTATTATCCGTTGAAAATGAACATCCGTTGAATTGTGTCATCCGTCGAAGTATCAATTATTACTCTGGGTACTTTTATTTTTATCCGTCGAATTGCACTCAATCTCAGCCGTTGATTTTGAGAATTATCCGTCGAATTTACTTACATCCTGTATGTATATTTCAACGGATAATCTTAGAATTTTGACAGTTTTCAGTAATTTTAAAATGGCTATTTTGGGTTAATTTGATTGGCCACTTTATTTTACTTTTTACTTTTTGACAGTATATTTCTGTGAAAGTATAAAAGCTATTTACATTTTTATTCTTTGTTTTTATCTTTCTCAAAGCACTTTCTCTAACTTTTTCTTCCCAAAAGCAAAAACTCTCTCTCTCTCTGCAACTAGTCTCAATCACAGCAATGACACCCATAGTCAAAATCATGTCCTCAACTGGGTTCGTCTATGAAAAGAATAAGTTTGTGGCACTGGTGAACAAGCAAATTCCGGCATTTGAAGACTGTCACAAGATGATGGACTTCGTACTGAATTGCAAACTGAGCTATGCCATGCTTGAGTCCCTAACCATTTACTGTGAAGTTGTTGAGGAAATTTGGACTACAGCTGTGTTCAATTCAAAGGACAAGACTATTACCTTCACTCTCAAAGGTAATGAACACTGTGTTAACTGTGATGCAATAGAAAAATGTTTTAAATTTCCTGAAAATAACACACTTGCTCCATACACAGACACTGATGTGAGCAACATGCTAGTCTCTATGGGTTATCCTCTAACTGCCACCAAGTTAGGTGAAGTTAGAAGATTAGGCCTAAGAAAAGAATGGAGTTTCTTGTGTGATTCTTTTATTAAAGTGTTTTCTGGAAAAGTCAATAATTTTGATGATGTATCTTACTCACTAGTTCACATGCTGTACATGCTTTTTAGTGATACATATTTTAATTTCAGCACATCTGTCATGTATGATATAGGGAGTAAATTAGGGGATATTAAAAAGAGGTCTAAGAATATCTATTATGCTAGATTTCTCATGATGCTAGCTAATTTTGTTTTTGAGAATCTCTCAATTGAGAACCCAACAAACAAGTTAGCTTGTTGGGTCCAAGAGAGAAGAGTTATTGCTGATCTTAACAGGTCAAATCATCACAAGGATGTTCTACTTGTATACATGCCCATCATGGAACAGCCTCAGGTAAGTGAGGTAATGTCTCTGTCTCTACCTATACTTTTCAACCACCTACTTCTTTGCAAGCAACTGTGGCCATGACATCTGTGACAGTGATTAAACAGGTGCCTACCCAAGCCACAAAACCAAAAGTTTCTAAATCCAAATCAAAGAAATCCCCCTGTAGTATCTCTCAAAAGAAACTAGTTGAAAAATCTACTCAAGACCAAGAGGGGAGTGTGAAGGGAAGTAAGATTGGTGAGGGACAGGGTGAGCATCAAAGAAGCCCTAAGAATAAGGTTGGAGAGGTGAGTGAATCCCAGCATAGCCACACTGCAGTTTCCCAACAAGTTGTAGTGATTAATAAGGACTTCAGCATGTTTCCTAGTTGCATCCTCCTAAAAGGATATAACTATTAAAGAAAGCTCACATCCAAGAGCACATGACAAAAGGGTTAGGGACACAAGCTCACCCCAAACTTATATTAGAAAGAAGAAATACAAAACCATTGGGGATACACAGGGT
The DNA here is from genome assembly GCF_009905375.1 of Apium graveolens. Classification (NCBI taxonomy): domain Eukaryota; kingdom Viridiplantae; phylum Streptophyta; class Magnoliopsida; order Apiales; family Apiaceae; genus Apium; species Apium graveolens. The sequence goes on from NC_133657.1 coordinate 170,882,170, forward strand.
GCACATACAGTGCCTACTGCAGTAAAAGACTCAGTACATGCACCATCTCAAAGTTAGGTTGATGTGGCTCCAATAAATGTGGAGTCACAGCCAAAATCTTTAACAATTGAAGCACCAAACACACCAAACTCACCCACACATTCACTGGATGTAGATATGATTCATACATCAATTCCTGATTCTCCATCTCTAACTCTCATGGAGGAGCCAAAATCCAAGCAAGTGAGCATCATCTTTTAGATGATTTGTTGGCTCACTTGCCATTTATTTCTGAGTCTACTGAGACATCTGTGCAAAATCTCAAATCAATCACCACAGATTCAACAGTAGTCTGTACTCCAAACTCTTTTGTTTCCACTATCTCGACGTATATTGTTCATCCGTCGACTAGTGATTGTATCTCGACGGATGAGCTTAACAGCAGTCATCCGTTCAAACTCTCAACTACTACTTTGATGGATGTTCCTCATTCGTTGGATATCAATGCACCACTTCAAACTTCAACAAATGTCACAAGTGCACATGATCTAGTAGTTGTGCAATCACTCTTAGGACTGAGGGAAGGGAGTGAATTGAGTTAGAGGCTGATTTGCTCTCAGGCAAAAGGAGAGGAAATGAGTGAACTCAAGCAAGCTATTTCTTCCAGCTTGGAAAAAGTGAGTGAGTGGAGTCCCACCTTAGTAGGTGAAGTTGAGGGTGTAAGGCTGGGGAGTCAAGGGGAGCCCTTGATGCAAGAAAAGAGAGAAAAAGAGAGAAAAGCAGGTATAGAAGTATGGGAAGAGCCCATTGTAAGTGAGTTAATGGATGTCAATGAGGCTGAAAAGAAACAAATAATTCAGCAAGAATACCAAGATGTCTTAGATTCTGTTTCTTATGAAGCTGAGGCATTTACTCACCCTGTAACACCCCAAAATCCGGGGTCAGGGATCCGGGTTGTCACGAGTTACATTTCTCTTAATAATACTTAATCTTACTAATCAACCCACTACTGCGTACTGTGACCCCACAATATACACACACACCACAAGTTATAGTCTCAGAGATGAATATCCAAAAATAACACAAGTCATTTTATTCCACAATTATAAGTCATTACACCTCAAAGGGTTTCTGAATAAATTTACATATTCTTTGCCATTATTACAATTCATAAATATACATAAGTCTGGCACACAAAAGTTGAAAGCCTAGCCTACTGGTAGCTCCTACCTCAGCTACAACAGCATCAACGCCTACAGGAAACTGCGAAACGTTTCCTAACCGCTCACGAATTGGGAGCTTGATCCTGTTCATCTTGTCTATCTGTTGTTGTGTGATGAAAGAAGAAAGCAAGGGTGACCAACCAGCCCAACGAAATAATATGTATAATAATTAACAATATATGAGCATTCTCATAGTACTCATGAAAGTCTTGGTCAAGAAGAAATGAACCAAGTTTCATCTCTTAATGCGACCAAATCACAAAATATTTAGTATATATGTATATATACTTTTCAAAATCTTTGAAATCCTCTTCCATGTATAATATACACAAAGTTTCAGTTTATAACTTTATAAAAATATCGTTGCAAGGTGATCCCATGTATCTAACCTTGTCTCAACGTTTTTCTGAAAATCTTTGTCATGCATAAGATAATCATTTACTAGATATAAGTTGAAAAGATGAAGTTACAAGATACTCCAATATACTTATATCTTTTTCGAATACTACTTGAACTACCACCGTTCAAGGTATAAATAGTTCATCCCACAGATGAAGTTACAAGACAAAACTTGTATAGAATCAATCTATGAAATATCATCAAAATGAAATGAAGTTACGAGATACTTCATTTGATGAAAATATCATTTTGAAAACTCGACCCTGCCAACACTCGACAATCGCCCAACCGTAGCCTTTCTATCGAAGTGCTCTGGGTAGTGTTACAGAAATATCCAACTGGATGATGAACTCATTACGGGAGTTTGGCGCGCCAGGAAGACCACTCACGATGATCAGTCGCAGTAGTGCAACCCCACCATTTTCTACATGTAGAGGAGAACAGTCGGATTTACTTGTTTACCGAACACTGGACTCCTAAGGAATGGACCGTCTTAGCGGAAATTCCGGGCCATTTGGGCCAATATAATAAGGCTGGGCCGACGCCACTCGACCACTTACACCACTCCTAGTTCAGATGAAATCCATGACTCTGAAACGTAAAGCTCGTCCCCCCTTTCCCCAAGTAGAAACTTGTTGATACGGCTCCACCAAGAAGTCGTATCTAGTTAGAAAGGAAAACTCGCCGATATTTCCCAGGCGATGCATGTTAATGGATTAACTTATTCCAAGAATTTTACTTCCCGAGTGTTGGGTAAGTAATCAAAAACTCTTTTATCAAAACAACAACTTTGTTGCGAATATAAAATCACGGAGCCGGATCCCTTAGATTTTTGAGCGAGTATTTAAATCCACTTCGAAAGGAAGATCTAAAATTTGAAAACGAGTTTTGGGATCCGTCTAACCTTCCAACAATAGTTTTGATAAAGTTGGAAAATGATATCTGGAAATATTTAAAGAATGATTTGATAGTATCAATTATTTTCCGAATACTTGGAAAATATCAAAATATTATTCTTTAATAAAATAAAGAATATTATTTAATAAAATAAGCGGAGTCATAAGTCCTCGAATGAATATTCAAAATAATATTTGTTAAAATAAAATAAGCGGGGTCATAAGTCCTCGAATGAATATTCAAAATAATATTCATTAAATAAAATAAAGTTATCGAATAAACCTTATTCGATTAATAGTTTTGAAAACTATATATATATATTCATATACTATACTCGGGAAATCAACTCCCGATTTAGAAAAATGTTCACCTTCGGGTCCCCTATACTAAGGGTATACGCAACTACTGCTTATCTCTAGCATAGGTATTATGCAGTTTATAAGCATTGAATCAACAATTAGATATCAAGATTACGAAACAGGCATGCATATAAATATCATATCACATGCTCCAATATATCGCAAGACTTGCTAATAATAATCATACACTTATCACAAGATAATGCATATATAAATATACATCACAACAACAGTTATACGGGTAGAAAACTTGCCTGAGTGTTCCCGGATATACTTAAGCTTAGAGTGGGTCCGATAACCTATGAACAACAACATAAGTCGGAATTAAACCTCGGTCGCTTAAGAAACTAGACTTCAACCAATTGAACCCTAACGTTCGCTTATGGTCACTTTTACGCTTAACGAATCACATAAGTCGTTCAAGTACCTTCGGCTCCACCATTTTTAATAAATTAACCATTACGAATTTTTAGGCGACGCTTTCGCGAATACCCTAAAAACTGACCCTTTAACCTTAAATAATTATTTCATACTCCAAATAGCCATTTAAGGACCTTAACCATGGTTTCAAAGTAAGGCGAGGGAAAATGGTTCGTTCGCGAAACGCCGTTACTTAAAACAGTCGTTTCTCCTAAACCATACATCGGATTCAAGCGAACCACATATCAAAACGAAGCTCGTAACATGAACTATCTAAACCTGGCAATGGTCAGAATCTAACAGTGAGTTTGCGGGTCCTGAAGTTAAGAACAAAAACAGTCTAAGGTAAATCGGGCATTACGAAGGCTATGTTTACGCGATTACCAAAGTTTATACTACATAAAATCAATTACAAACCAACTTAAAACCAACATTACAACCAAAATCCATCCAAACCTCACTACATAAGTCCATTACTTCATGTTTTATCCAACTCATTCAATCACAAACAAGAGCTACTAACCATACTAAGGTTCATTAACCAATAACCAAGATCTACAACTCAAACTAATTACAAATTCAACCAAACTTGAAACACACAAGCATCATGCTTCTCATATAGTATAACAATCAAAACCACTCCTAAACATTCAAATTAAAGCTTAGGGTTTAAAGTTTTTTATACTTCTTGAAGCTTTGACCTTACAAATAAAATCAAGAATCAAAAGTTTGTTCTTGAAAGTTACTATTCACCCTAAACTAAAATGATTTATTTGAGCTAGCAGACCTTCGATTCAAGCACTCAAAGTACTTGCTCTTCTTAATTATGAAATATAGGAGCTATAGAGACTAACCTCTTGATTTATGATGGAGTGAAGCTTGAGTTTTGAAATTTTCCTTCTTGTTTAAAGAAGAAAAGCCGAGGCAATGAAGGAGAAGAAGAAGAAATAGCTTCTTGATTTGTTTTTTGATGATTTGTGTGGTGTTTAGCTTGGTTACATGGAATTTACCATGGTGAAAAATGTGTGGCTCACAATCAACCAACCAATCCTTCCCACTTGTCATGCTTATGTCATCAAGCTTAGGTCATCTTGTTACATTTTTATTCTTCTTGTTAGTGTGATGACATCATCATCCACTAACCTCTTTGATTAACCCTTAATTACTTGGCTAATGACCGCTTATCTGTTATACGGTTCGCTTAACTTTCGTTCGCGTTTATCATTCGAGGAATCATATCCGGGATCTTATTACTTGGGTTCCTCTAAACCTTTCTCAATACTTTATATTCCTTTTATGATCCTCTTTTATAATCCTTGAATTTAAATCCTTTTAATCTTGTTACCTTATACTCAATTCTTTCAGTATCTGGTGGATTTTCGGGAAAAATCAAAGTGTTCGAATTTGGATTCTGACGATCTTTAAATACACTTATATACTTTATGTAATACTAATACGATTTTAGAATTTCCATAACAGTACTTCTATATAGCGTGGTCTGATAATTTTCCTTAATCAGGATCATCAACAAAAGTTACTATTCATCAGGGTTTCAAAAATTCCAAAAATTGGGGTTATTATAGTCTCCCCTCCTTAAAAGGATTCCGTCCCGGAATCAGATAGAAAATGAATAGGGATACTTTCTTAGCATTGCACTTTCTAACTCTCATGTAAATTTTCCCACATTGTGGTCCTACCATCAAACTCTGACTAGTTTGATAACCCTTCTCCTAAGCACTTGTTCCTTTTCAATCTATAATCCTTCCTGGTTGCTCCATATAGGTTACGTCTGGTTGCATGTCTATGCGCTCATATGACCCTATTTGTCTGGCATCCAAATTATACTTCCATAACATTGATACGTGGAACACGTTATGAACTTGCTACATGTTCGGGGGTAGGGCTAGCTTATATGATAACTTCCCAATACGTCTTAATATATCCAAGGGTCCAACAATTCGTGGGCTTAGCTTTCCTTTCTTTCCGAACCTCATCCATCCTTTCCAAGGGAATACCTATAACAGCACTAGGTCCCCTACTTCCTATTCTTTGTCCTTTCGTGTCAAATCAACATACTTCTTATATCCATCTTGGGCTACTACCAGCCATCCTCTGATTAGATCTATTATATCCTTGGTCCTTTGGACTACTGCGGGTCCGAGCATCTTGCGCTCTACAACTTCATCCTAACATAAGGGAGATCGACATTGTCATCCCTCAAGGATCTCATAAGGCGATACCTCGATACTGACATACGATCTATTATCGTAAGAAAATTCAATCCGCATTAAGTGATCATTCCAAATTCTTTCAAGTCTATTGCACCGACTCTCCTCATAGCTTCTAGCATTATAGCTTTTGCTTCTCAATACCCATTCTTTTCCAGTTCGTAATCATTACTATATTCCGTACATAATATTATTCTAGATATATCTTTACTCGCTAGAGTTTTATAACCTTTTAATAATCACGTCAATCTTAGTATCACGAATGCGTTTCCATTCCGAATACCACCATACTTGGTACCACTTCATCTCTAGCTGCCTCCATCTTCGAAAGCTTGGTCCTTCATGTAGAAGTAAAATAATTTATTGAGAGATCACTATGATCATGAACACTTGTTCTATTGCATAGTTAGTATAGAAGGTGGTCAGCCTTTAGTACTTGACAAGCAATTAAACAATATGTGGTATCCTACTAGGCTTCTATCACACAGATAAATAGTCATTCGGCAATACCTCCCCTTCTGGAAGGGTTGTTCTTCTCAGCTTACATGAAATGAAAAGAAGAGAAAAGAACTAATTGAAGAGAATTGTTTATATGAAAAAAATATACTGCCACAAAATATCTGGCTTGGATTCTAACTCTGAACTATAGAGGTTTGTCATAGGAGAATAAAACATATATGTATATATATCAATATTAAGTATTATAGCATCGCATTTCACGTGCTTAAAGATTTTTTGCTATTCCGTCCATCATTCTACGGGCCCATGCTTTTGCTCGAGCTCATAAACACTCACCTTTGAAACTCCCTTGACATCGAAACTCGAATAAGGGATTTCATTATAGACATCATTGTTACTAGAATTCTATGCTTGCACTGCAACCTTCCTCGTATAGTAATATGACTCTCTATTGGTAAGAAGGAATAAGTATTCAATAGGTAGATAATCTACTTAATTAGCCTATCAATGATAACTTATACACCACCACGGCCCGATTAATGGTACTCACTCTCAACATCCATTCCAATACAACTCTCACGGTTGTAAGTAATCGGCTCATTACTCGCAGAATCATTCCTGCATTACTATGGCCCACTGTTGACCTACTGTATTCATTCGTTTTCTATAAAGTCTTAATAGCTAACCATACGAAGTCCATACATATCGTATCGAATCCTTATAAGGAGGTAACATAATCACCATTCATGATTCATGAAGAACACTCCTGATCCTGACGTACATACATTACATGAAGCAGATAAAATTGCAGAAGAGTTTCAATAAAGCAACGATAGCAGGCTAATACCATTATTAACCATATTTCTTTATTAGGAGATATGAAGCTCAAAGGTTCATTTAGTCCTTTTATTATATGGTCCTAGTTTATCTAAAGATAGACCTTCTAAGATATGTTGCCCGCTCACGGCGATTAACATGAATTAAGTATTTACCAATCTACTATTACGGTTGAGTATCGTACAATCATCAGAAGGAATGTCAATCTTTCACACCATAATACAACCTTCACAGCTTTAACCATCATCATTGTATTCTTCTGGCACTGAGCGCCTATAATTGCTCTCTTACACTTAGAGTATCGGCCACCTCATTGGCCTTTCCTATTAGTAATATTTCCTTACAATCAATGTTTTTTGAACGATCTCCAACTAAATTTTCTACCTCATTTTTAATCACTGCTTGTGTGAAAATGCTCTTCCTTAATATTTGGTGAGAGAGAAAAAAAAATCACCATTTTTCCATAAGTTATTGCCTTGGTCTTTAGAGGCTAACATTGTCACGACTGACTCTCGATCATACTTAGGACGTCTCTTATCTTGGGTCCTTCTTGTTTTCACCAATCTCAACCTTCATTGGGTCAATCTATACTTTCTTATGGTTCAACACGTGCCCCACCTGGGATTATTATAATTACGTCATATTTCCTTCATCAAAAATTTCTATTCTTGAGAACTTTGAATATTACCTTTCTCCTTGTAAAACCTCTAAGGTTATCCTTAAATCCTTCATCAGGTACACCCTAAGCACAGGGCATATCAAGATACCATTTACTAATACCAGAATCATTGTCTATATACTTCTGGAAAAAATTCTCCACTGATCCTTAAAGGTTGTTGTTACCTTAATCCTTTCCAATTCATACTGTCAAAACTCATACTAACCCTATTAAGGGTGAAATGCCGACCTTTATGCATTCCCCTAGGATTTATTTTAAGTTACCGAGGTTCTATCCTTAATTCCACCTTTAAAAAGGTACATGCATCCTTCCATGGATAAATCAAGTCATATATCCTTGATAGATTATCTTATTTAATCATTCCCCTCTCGATAGTCTATACCAAATTTCGCAATAGCATCCTTATTCAAAATGAGGTCAATCAATATGGCCTCCAAAAGATAACAACGGTTATCCGCTTTTCTTTCCTGCTTTGGTAATGATAACAGGGATGTTCTGGAAGATATTGGTCGTGTTCAACATGAACTTCTTCTTACTAAATCCTCATTTACCCTTGTTGTTTATCTCAACAGTCATCTCAATGTTGGGATATCTTCTATACTTGGTGTCTTCCTTTTGGGTATCAAGTCACAGGTGTTACATACACTTCACATTCTTGAAGGTCACTTCTTTTATCCCATTTCCTAATTTCTTGCTTTCATGTCTCCTCAGCCATCCGTGTTTCCTTATTAATCCATCGATCTATCTCAAAGTTTCATCGAATACTTTCAACTTAAAGGGGATTAATTATACGTATCGCTTACGCCTTCAAACCTTGACTTTATCTCATGATCAGTCACCATCGTGCTGATGATAACACATTTCTCTATATTTATTGCAAGGGTTGTTTAGGGTTTCCCATACCTAAATCCCTAATCGCTTCTCAACTCTATTTCCTTTATATCCCTTTATACTCCTTCCACTTTCAGTCTTTTATTTTCCTTTCTCTCACCATCATTTCATGAACCTACAAATCATGGACTTCAAACATCACATCAGTTCTGGGATTCGTGTCCTCAGAACGAATCTTGACAACTTTTACAACTTATATTCATAATTCATCATACTCGTCCGCCTTTGTTCTGGCTCTAAGGCTTTTACACTATCTCCTTATCCTTGGGAAGTACTTTCCCGAAAATAATTGACTGAATTTTAATCAGTTTATTATAGCTCTGGCTCCGTTCCTTCCTTGGCCTTACACCAGCGGGTGGCCTCTCTCTTAGGAGGGTAAGTGACAAAAACATTCTTTTGTGATTCGCCAATCATTTAGAATCTCAAATGATTCCTATATTTCCTTTAGCCAGGCTCCTGCCTCGACTGGGTCAACTTGTTCCTTGGAACTCTGAGAGCTTAGCGACTTAAAGGTCCTGAAAAATTTTCCCACTATATTGTTTCCTCAGGGTGGTCGTTGGGGATAATAGTCTAAGTTCTATTTAGACAGGTCCATGAATTGCCGTATAGGAGTACCGTCTCGGTCTCCTTTCCTTACTCGACTTCTGTTTTCTCAGTATGAAATGTTTCATCCTTCTCCAATAATTAGGGTTATCTTATACGTTAAAAATCCTTATTTTCCACTTCATTATGTTCTGGGTTCCTTACATCTTGGATTGCGACCTCCCTAATTATCACATTCAGGATTTTCCCTTAATCTTATTCCTCGAACTATGGCTTTCATCTAAGATCCCGCCCTTAAGCTCTTGAACGTTTGGAACCAAAATTATAGGAATATCTCATTATCGCCTTATCATCTTTCTCGGTATTAATCTCTTCTCCAGTCATTGGCTCTCTGCCTTCATTCATCACTTTTTCTTAGCACAGTATGACCTTTTCTCCATAATTCAGGCTGCATTACAACCTCAAACAGCCTTTCAGTACTGGCTCCAGTTACCTTCAGTTCTATTTCCATTTTCTCGAAATCTTTTATCTACGATCCCGAAGACATTATCATCTTGAGTCTCTCCTCTCTACCAAGGACGTCAGCCACCACATCGGCTTTACCTGGCTGATAAATAATCTCATAATCAAAATACTTGATTAGTCTAACCACCTTCTCTGGCACATGTTGAGCTCTTTCTGCGTAAAAATATACTAGAGCACATATGGCTTGTGTAAATCTCGTACTTCTCTCCATACAAGTAGTGCCTCCAATATTTAGGGCAAAACTATTGCCACGAACCCAAGCTCATGGGTGGGGACATCGAATTTTATATTCCCTTAATTATCTTGACGCGTACGCGATTACCTTGCTGTGCTGTATAAGAAGCACCCCAATTCCTTATACGAAGCGTCATTACATATCACAAAATCTCCTTTTCCATCCGGAAACGCCAACATAGGGGCTTTAGTTCTTAAAAGTTGTTCTCACATTTTTCTGTCCATTCGAACTTCTCAGTTTTACGAGTAAGCCGCGTTAAAGGGGCTACTATCTTTACAAACTTGAATGAACCTTCGGTAGTGACCGGCCAATCCTAGCTCTGGTAGTCGCCCTAACCATGGTCATCAATTTCTCAGTGGTCCTTTATTCATTCTTGTCAGGATCCTTCACGGGATCCTTTTCAACAATAATCCCTTCTAGGACAACATCCTCAACCGCTACATCCTCAATATGAACATCATCCGGTCCCGTGTAAGGACGCTCTATCGGATCCACAATCTGATCTCCAATAACTAATAAAACATCATCGCGTTGTTGCTCCTCAACCTCAGGGTTCGGAGTCTCGCTACCATATACGATAACGAACTACGCTTCTATCACGATATTTATAAGGGTTTTAACTGTCAGTACTACGTTAGGTAGTCCGACTATGAACTTGGCAAGAGTTCTTATTTATCTTAGTGAACTTATTATTTTAACGTCACTTCATCTCTGAGGTTTATAACGCTTAGCTCTGATACCATTTCTGTAACACCCCCAAATCCAGGGTCGGGGATCCGGGTTGTCATGAGTTCCATTTCCCTTAATAATACTTAATCATACTAATCAACCCACTACTGCGTACTGTGACCCCACAATATACACACACACCACAAGTTATAGTCTCAGAGATGAATATCCAAAAATAACACAAGTCATTTTATTCAACAATTATAAGTCATTGCACCTCAAAGGGTTTCTGAATAAATTTACATATTCTTTGCCATTATTACAATTCATAAATATACATAAGTCTGGCACAACAAAAGTTGAAAGCCTAGCCTACTGGTAGTTCCTACCTCAGCTACAACAGCATCAACGCCTACAGGAAACTGCGGAACGTTTCCTAAGCGCTCACGAATTGGGAGTTTGATCCTTTTCATCTTGTCTATCTGTTGTTGTGTGATGAAAGAAGAAAGCAAGGGTGAGCAACCAGCCCAACGAAATAATATGTATAATAATTAATAATATATGAGCATTCTCATAGTACTCATGAAAGTCTTGGTCAAGAAGAAATGAACCAAGTTTGATCTCTTAATGCGACCAAATCACAAAATATTTAGTATATATGTATATATACTTTTCAAAATCTTTGAAATCCTCTGCCATGTATAATATACACAAAGTTTCAGTTTATAACTGTATAAAAATATCGTTGCAAGGTGATCCCATATATCTCACCTTGTCTCAACAGTTTTTCTGAAAATCTTTGTCATGCATAAGATAATCATTTACTAGATATAAGTTGAAAAGATGAAGTTACAAGATACTCCAATATACATATATCTTTTTCGAATACTACTTGAACTACCACCGTTCAAGGTATAAATAGTTCATCCCACAGATGAAGTTACAAGACAAAACTTGTATAGAATCAATCTATGAAATATCTTCAAAATGAAATGAAGTTACGAGATACTTCATTTGATGAAAATATCATTTTGAAAACTCGACCCTGCCAACACTCGACAATCGCCCAACCGTAGCCTTTCTATCGAAGTGCTCTGGGTAGTGTTGCCAGAAATATCCAACTGGATGATGAACTCATTACGGGAGTTTGGCGCGCCAGGAAGACCACTCACGATGATCAGTCGCAGTAGTGCAACCCCACCATTTTCTACATATAGAGGAGAACAGTCGGATTTACTTGTCAACCGAACACTGGACTCCTAAGGAATGGACCGTCTTAGCGGAACTTCCGGGCCATTTGGGACAATATAATAAGGCTGAGCCGGCGCCACTCGACCACTTACACCACTCCTAGTTCAGATGAAATCCATGACTCTGAAACGTAAAGCTCGTCCCCCCTTTCTCCCAAGTAGAAACTTGTTGATACGGCTCCACCAAGAAGTCGTATCTAGTTGGAAAAGAAAACTCACCGATATTTCCCAGGCGATGCCTGTTAATGGATTAACTTATTCCAAGAATTTTACTTCCCGAGTGTTGGGTAAGTAATCAAAAACTCTTTTATCAAAACAGCAACCTTGTTACGAATATAAAAATACATCACGGAGCCGGATCCCTTAGATTTTTGAGCGAGTATTTAAATCCACTTCGAAAGGAAGATCTTAAATTCGAAAATGAGTTTTGGGATCCGTCTAACCTTCTAACAATAGTTTTGATAAAGTTTGAAAATAATCTCTGGAAATATTTAAAGTAAGAATGGTTTGACAGTATCAATTATTTTCCGAATACTTGGAAAATATCGAAACATAATTCTTTAATAAAATAAAGAATATTATTTAATAAAATAAGCGGAGTCATAAGTCCTCGAATGAATATTCAAAATAATATTCGTTAAAATAAAATAAGCGGGGTCATAAGTCCTCGAATGAATATTCAAAATAATATTCATTAAATAAAATAAAGTTATCGAATAAACCTTATTCGATTAATAGTTTTGAAAACTATATATATATTCATATACTATACTCGGGAACATCGACTCCCGGTTTAGAAAAATGTTCACCTTCGGCTCCCCTATACTAAGGGTATACGCAACTACTACTTATCTCTAGCATAGGTATTATGCAGTTTATAAGCATTGAATCAACAATTAGATATCAAGATTACGAAACAGGCATGCATATAAATATCATATCACATACTCCAATATATCGCAAGACTTGCTAATAATAATCATGCACTTATCACAAGATAATGCATATACCAATATACATCACAACAACAGTTATACGGGTAGAAAACTTGCCTGAGTGTTCCCGGATAGACTTAAGCTTAGAGTGGGTCCGATAACCTATGAACAACAACATAAGTCGGAATTAAACGTCGGTCGCTTAAGAAACTAGACTTTAACCAATTGAACCCTAACGTTCGCTTATGGTCACTTCTACGCTTAACGAATCACATAAGTCGTTCGAGTACCCTCGGCTCCACCATTTTTAATAAATTAAGCCGTTACGAATTTTTAGGCGACGCTTTCGCGAATACCATAAAAACTGACCCTTTAACCTTAAATAATTATTTCATACTCCAAATAGCCATTTAAGGACCTTAACCATGGTTTCAAAGTAAGGTGAGGGGAAATGGTTCGTTTGCGAAACGCCGTTACTTAAAAAAGTCGTTTCTCCTAAACCGTATATCGGATTCAAGCGAACCACATATCAAAATGAAGCTCGTAACATGAACTATCTAAACATGGCAATGGTCAGAATCTAACAGTGAGTTCGCGGGTCCTGAAGTTAAGAACAAAAACAGTCTAAGGTAAATCGGGCATTACGACGGCTATCTTTACGCGATTACCAAAGTTTATACTACATAAAATCAATCACAAACCAACTTACAACCAACATTACAACCAAAATCCATCCAAACCTCACTAAATCAGTCCATTACTTCATGTTTTATCCAACTCATTCAATCACAAACAAGAGCTACTAACCATACTAAGGTTCATTAACCAATAACCAAGTTCTACAACTCAAGCTCATCACAAATTCAACCAAACTTGAAACACACAAGCATCATGCTTCTCATATACTATAACAATCAAAACCACTCCTAAACATTCAAAGTAAAGCTTAGGGTTTGAAGTTTTTTATACCTTCTTGAAGCTTTTAATCAATGAAAGATCCTTGGAATGTCTATGGAAGCCTTGATCTATACTTAAGCTACCTTGACCTTACAAATAAAATCAAGAATCATAAGTTTGTTCTTGAAAGTTACTATTCACCCTAAACTAAAATGATTTATTTGAGCTAGCAAACCTTGGATTCAAGCACTCAAACTACTTGCTCTTCTTAGTTATGAAATATAGGAGCTATAGAGACTAACCTCTTGATTTATGATGGAGTGAAGCTTGAGTTTTGCAAATTTTCCTTTTTGTTTAAAGAAGAAATGCCGAGGCAATAAAGGAGAAGAAGAAGAAATAGCTTCTTGATTTGTGTTTTGATGATTTGTGTGGTGTTTAGCTTGGTTACATCGTAATTTGCCATGGTATAAAATGTGTGGCTCACAATCAACCAACCAATCATTCCCACTTGTCATGCTTATGTCATCAAGCTTAGGTCATCTTGTTACACTTGTCTTCTTCTTGTTGGTGTGATGACATGATCATCCACTAACCTCTTTGATTAACCCTTAATTACTTGGCTAATGACCGCTTATCTGTTATATGGTTCAGCTTTAACTTTCGTTCGCGTTTATCGTTCGAGGGATCATATCCGGGATCTTATTACTTGGGTTTCCCTAAACCTTTCTCAATACTTTATATTCCTTTTATGATCCTCTCTTATAATCCTTGAATTTAAATCCTTTTAATCATGTTACCTTATACTCAATTCTTCGGTATCTGGTGGATTTTCGGAAAAAATCAAAGTGTTCGAATTTGGATTCTGACGATCTTTACTATACACTTATATACTTTATGGAATACTAATACGATCTTAGAATTTCCATAACAGTACTCCTATATAGCGTGGTCTGATAATTTTCCTTAATCAGCATCATCAGCAAAAGTTACTATTCATCAGGGTTTCAAAAATTCCAAAAAATTGGGGTTATTACACACCCTGTCTCAGCTTATCAAGTTTTGGATGAACTAATAATGTGGCTGCTGAAAGAATGCTAAATTTGGTGCACACAAGTGCTTCTATTCAAAGAGCAAAAGATGTTATAACTGTCATGCCCTCTACAGCTGGTAATGACCTTGAATTGGCTGAAGACTTATTTGGGGATGATGGTGAGGATGAAAGCATGAGCATAGGGGGAGATGCAGAAACTCCATCATGGATGCTACACAAGGACCGCTCATATCCACATCTCCAATCCACACTATTCAAGCTTATTCATGACACCCAAACAACAATTCAAGCATCCACTAATGCTAGCACCAAAAGACTACTTTCAGCCCACCTGGAACCTCTACAATTACATAAGATTCAAGCTCTTCAACAAAGTCAGAATGTTGATGCAATCAAGCAAGAAATCTCTGAAATCAAACAAGACTTTGTAGCAAGGTTGGATGCTAGGATTCCAGGAACCACCATGACTGAAATAACTCAAAAGCTTAGAAATGAAGCTGATTTGAACATAAAGGTTGAGGCCATGGACTCTAGACTGACAAATATGGAGATATCAGTGGCCAAGATACTTGAAAATCAGGAAGCTCAAACAAGTCTACTCCAACAGTTGGTGGCTACACAACTCCCTACCTCTACTCAACTTGATGCTAACAAAAAGGGGGAGAAAGACTCTATCATCCCAGTTAGCCAGGGGAGAGTCAACAAGTGAGGGGGAGAAAATGCTTAACATTCAAGTCAGTAAAGTGATTGTGCCAGCAATTGCCTTCACCAAGCCACCAGCTATGGATAGCATTGACTTAATCAAGCTAGCAGCAGCTAAGTTGGATTTCATTGAAAAATCTAAAAATCTTGATGTTGCAGCAGCTTGAGCAAGAGCTGGAGGACAAATGGAAGAAGATTGGTGAAGAAATTCAAAATAAATTTGGTCCAATTGTGAAGAAAGACAAGGTCTTTTCTCACATTTCTCAGTTGAGACAAATTTCAATCAATGAAATGAGCCTAGGGAACTTAGAAAGGGGTCAACCCTCAATAATCAAGTCTCTAAAGGCCAGTGTGATTCTTAAACCAAAAAGAAATTATTCAAAGAACTCAGACAAAAATCCACTGGACCTATCATCTGATACCCCTAGGCCAGATGAAAAGAAGCTGCTTGGAAGGTCCATAACTTTCTTCAATGACCCTAGAGACTCAGTGCTAGAGAAAAAGATTGCTAAAATCTACAGAAATGGTAAACTGATCTGTGTAGTAGCTAGACATCCACAATTTGCAGAGGCTAAGAAAGAGGAAATGGTGAGGCTCAAACAACAACAAAAGCAAGCTGCTTTAGAAGCCAAGAACCAAGCTAAGAAGCCTGCAATCACGGAAACTATTTTGCCAACTGAGAATCTGGGTGAAGGAAAGAAATAAGAACCAAAGCAGATAAAAAGGATGTTTAGATACAAGATGCATGCAAAGAGGAAGATAAATTTTGATGAAGATAAGGAAGATAACATACCAGCCCAATCTACAACTTCAAGTCAACCAGCCATTCCTACAGTGAAAGTGGCTGAATTCAAGGTTGATCCCAACATCACCTTTCATGGTGATCCTGTTATTCCCAAGGATGAACCTATAGATTGGGATAGCTTGCCTCTTCTTGATCTAAATCTTCCCATCTTTTCCAAACAAAGAAGAATAAAGAAGAGAGCAGTCAAAATAGTCAATCTGTCAAGCTTCAATTCAAGCAAGTGGTCAAACCCAAGCCTACTGTCAACAAGAGAGATCAACTCTTTATATGTGACATCAAAGAACTTTCAGACATAAATCTCTATCTGGATGAGCTAGAAGAAGTCAGATCTATTGATGCATACAAGCATCTTCCAGAGAGATTAGGGTTTAAGTACAAGGGTGGTAAAGAGACTACATGTCCACTTCATAGAATTCTCAATGAAGGCTATTCAACTTTGGTGACTATTTTCTCCTCAATCAAGAAAAACTTTGGATTCAACATAGTTGCCAAGAAAATGGTACTGAAGAAGATTGAGGAAATAAGGAATAGCTGGAGGGGACCAAATACACTCCCAAGAGTACTGACAATCCCTTTTACTAGAGATATAGTGCAGTTGAGGCATTACTGGATTATGGAGTTCAAGGATGAAAAGAACATTAGAAGATTTTTTCAGATTGGAAGATCAACTAAAGATTGCAAGCAATGAAACTCTTATGAAGATGCAAGAAAAGCTGGATCAGACAAATGAGAATGAATCTAAATTCTACAGACAACTCCAAAATTAAATTGAGGAAAATAATGTGAAGCTGGGAAAGAAGACAAGGAAATCAAGGAAATGATCTAAATTTGCTCAGTCTAGAGGAGCACCTTGAAAATGATCTGTAAGACACTCTACAAATCTTTCTTTGTGAGAATTTTGAATAATTACAGCTCTTGAAATTTTAATCTACTGTATTTCATTCTGTATTCATAAAGTGTTTTGTTATCATCAAGTTTCTCTTAATTTATGGCTACAATTCTAGTAGACATAAATTGGGGGAGATTGTTAGGAATATGTTGTGTACTTGATGATAACTTGAACAAAACACTTAGTAGATTGTATTTAAGTGAATTTATAGCTTTCAACGGATGATCATTATCGACATCTGTTGAAAGAGTGGCTTATGTAACAATAAGACTAGTAGCACATTTCTGCATACTTGGATAGCTCAGTAAACTAGATGTTATAGATTGTCCAAGTTATATTAACTACTAGATTGATATGCAAGATAGGATAGTTAATTGTAAATATTAGATGCCTTGTAATCTTTTGTAAATGAAGTGGAGTTAACTATCAAGAAGACAGTCCTCAATGGATGATTTACAGAGCTTCAACGGATGATCAACATAAGTCTCGACGGATGATCAACCTGAGCTCCAACGGATGTTCAAATTCAAAAGAGCAGTTGATAGTGACTTGACAGTCACATGTGTTGATTGTATGCAAATAGAATGTGGCAGCCTGTTTGAAGAATTAAGAGAACAAAGAAGCATTTCCATTTCCATGCTAAACAAATGATATTCAAAGATGTTGGAAAGGGAAATGTAGCAACATGAAGTTAAACTAGATATAGTTTATTTTATTATCTTGTCTTTTTATCATGTAACTTGGTGATATATAAATAAAGGGCAGCAAGTTGAAAAATAGAGAATCAAGCAAGAAAAACTAGAGAAGTAGAAAAAGCAAAATCTGTAAAGAATTTCTCTGTAGTTCTTGTTGTTCGACTTGTAAGCAGCTGTGTACTATTTGTATCACAGGGTTCTCTACTTAATATATAACTCTGGTGGAAAAGTTCAATCCACCAGAAAGTTTTTAAATACTTGTATTTAATTGCTTTGTGATTTGATTTCTGTTATATTCTTATTCCGCACCATTGCAAATCAAACACAATTAGTTATTGGTAGAAAAATCATTCTTAAAATAAAAAAGAAGCCAGAATTATAATCAACTCCCCTTCTGTAATTCTTGTTTAGATTGTTTGGGAATAACAAAATTAATACCCCTAATTAAAATTAAGGCGCTAATTATACATCTATTAAAATTAATTGGCCCTAATTTTATAATTTCTGAGTATTAATTTCTAATTTTTAAATATTTTATATATACAATATATATGCCAAAAATTGTGAATAATCCAAAAATGCAAAGAAATGGTATATTTGAAAGTCCCATAATTTATTAGAAATAAAAATATGATTTTTGTGGGGTTTTTAACACCCTGAAGGGGTCTGGAAAAATTATTTTTCGTGAAATGAGAAAATTTATAAAATATCTAGTTGTTCAGAATAACGTGATGGTACAAGTCGTTCTAAAAAAATAAGGCCAATTATTTTATTTGAAATATCAGCTATTAAAACACAGTTTGGGTCAAATAACTTTAGATATAAAGGCTTTTAACACGAAATAAAATATCCGATAAATACCCGAAAATATCCCGACGATACTAGAACACACGTAGCACATAACAGTTAGGGTTTTATGACTAGTTACATATAAATGACATAATAAAACACATAATTTATATAAATTACGATATAATACAAGCGTAATTTCCTAGTCATTACATTATGGCTCACCCCCTATTTCGTTGTTATTCACCTTATTGTTTTCAGTTAAGAAGGAAAATGAAACCTATCCGGACTCGCGTGGTAAAGAATCGAGTCAAGTAGCGGGACCCTCTAATACAAAAAGTGCTGAATCTCGATTCAGGAAGAAAGCTTTAAGTTACCTGAGAAGGTGTAGATAGATATGGTGTGTGTTTAAATAGAAGTGACTTTAGTTTAAAATTTGTTTAGACAATGGTTTGTAATAAAGAGAGTTCTGTGAGATTTTAAATTTGGTTTGTAATAAAAGTAGAGTGTTGTTCTTGTTTTCATACTTTAACCTAAAAAGATCCTGGTTAGGTGTAAAAAGGGATTAGATATATGTTGCGTAATTATTATACAGGTTTGTACATGTATGGTGATTTACTAGTAACCCCCAGTCTTAGACCCCGGGTTTGGAGGGCGTTACAGGTTTGGCATCAGAGTTGTAGGTTTTGGTCCCTGAAACCAGAACATTAGGATTAAGATAAGATAGGAAGGTCACATAAGATAAGAATATGAATGTAAGGATTTAGATAGTTTTTAGATTACGAATTTATAAGTTCTAGGAATGCTGAGTGACCCTTTTTCTTGCTTTGTTACATTAGCAGATGGCATCATCAGCGTCGTCTGAGAGGACTGTTATCGGGTCAGTTGCACCAGTTGTACCACCGGTGTCAGTAGAGATACCAGCACAGATACCCCTTGAGCCACAAGAGCCAGTACCACCAGCTCCTGAGCAGCTACCAGATCCTATGGAGATGTTTGATCCCCTAGAGGTCTTTGAGCCATTGCTTCCACCTCCACTACCTGTAGAGTATCAGTTTATACCGGAGATCGAGCCAGAGCTTCCACCAGCTGCGGTACTACCTCCTTTGCCTGTGTATGACCCGGTGCCAGAGGTATCTTAGATGGTCCCGGTCGAGGGGATGGATGAGCATGATGTCGGATTACAGTTGGGATTACCTCAGCAGGGTGTTGCTGGAATACATAGGGTTCCATCCTAGGAGTCTGTTGGACAGGTTGCAGAGCCACACATGGTATTGTATCACGAGCATAGTATTGTGAGAGAGGATGTACAGTATTGGAGATCTCAGTGCAGAGAGATCATGGGGTTGTTTGACCAGAGAGATAGAGAGCCAGTTAGCCGCACTTCAGCCAGATTATATTATGAGGCAGAGATTACAACAGACAGTCTATAGTGCTACTCTTGAGTTAGATGCCTTGATGCATGATGGGTCCGCATACTTATGCAGAGTTTCATAGAGGCACCCGTCTTGCACAGTCAGTTATTGAGATGCTTCGTGAGGAGTTGAGACACATTCCACCAGGGTTTTGATGTATGACAGATGGATTAGTTGTTGTATTATATGTGACATATGTAAATAGAGGCATCTATAGTATAGTGAGACCATATATGTATGTGTGTACTCAGTTTTGACATTTATCGACAATAGTTAATGATAGACCTGATGTTAGATTCTACCCTAGACTTTTGTATCAAGCATTAACACCTGATGCTGGTGTCAGTTATATAAAATTAACCTATTTCAACTTTTTCCTTTTATTTATTTTTCAGTTTTTATAGCATTTATATTTACTTTACTGCTTTACAGTTTTTCCATATCTTAAATTTTGTTTTATTTAAAAACAATGTTGTACAATTAATTTATTTAAAATTTTAAAATTGTTTCAAATGATTGGCTTAAACTCTGAACTATTTAAATTCTTGTTTTAATACCAGTCAAATTGTTTCTTTATCCATTATCAACTGTTTAATAAATTATTAAAAGAACTATTTGTTTTATTATCAGAAAAATGGCACCAAAAAGAAAGACCAGAATTGAAACCTCCAACAATAATTCTGAGGAACAGAATAATGATACCATGAACCAAATGTTCCATCTGATGCAACAATGGATGGTAATGATGCAGCAGCAGGCAGCAATAGCAACAACAATTTCAGCAACAAATGTTACAACAACCACTTCGTCCTGAACCTCAGATACCACCAGTTGTGCCTGTTGATACTTTTAAGCAGTTTCAGTCAGTTAATCCTCCATAATTCGAGGGTACAGCAGATCCTACTAAGGCTAGGCCGTGGTTGAAAGAAATGGAGAAAGCGTTTGCGCTTGTAAAAGTTGAAGAGGATCAGAAGACTGATTTTGCTGGCTATTTCTTGAAAGGAGAAGCAAATTATTGGTGGGAATCCAAGAAAGCTTTAGAGGGTGAAGGCATCGTAACTTGGGATAGGTTCACTGAATTGTTTTTGGAAAAGTATTTTCCTCGCTATATGAAGAACCAGATGAAAATCAAGTTCTTGGAATTGAAGCAAGGGAATATGACCGTAACTGAATATGAAACCAAGTTTACATAATTGGCTAGGATTGTTCCGGAACAGGTTGATACTGATGAGAAGCAGGCTAAGAGATTCCAGCAGGGATTGAAGCCATGGATTTTGTTAGTCCCTAACAATGCAACAAGAATTACAGAAGGTAGGTTGAATGGAATTCTTGAAACTTTTCCTGAATTATAAAATGTTCTAACTCAAAATATATATGTGAGTGTTTTGATTTGTAAAGTACGGAATGATAAGTTAAAATGAATCAAAACAGCAAAGTAATAAAAACACAAGTCTTTAAAACTTTCTGGTGGATTTGAATATATCCACCAGATATATATATATAGAGAGAGAACCCTGTGAAGCTTGAATAGCTCACAATCTGCTTACAAATAAGAACAACTAAACTTACAGAGAAATGCTAAAGGATACAACTTACAATTGTTTCTCTGAGAAATGTATTTGCTTAGTCTTCTTGTTGTTCTACTTACTACTCTTGGTTTATATATCACCAAGATTACATAGTAATAAGACAAGATAATAAAACAAAACCTATCAAGTCTAATACTATGCTGCTTCATTACTCTATTCCAACATCTTTGAATATCTTCATAATAACATGGAAATGGCAATACTTCTTTGTTCTCAAAAACCCAGTTGAATAGGCTGCCACATTCCTTTTGCAAACACTCGATGCATGTGACTGTGTTGTCACTATCAACGGATGTTTGAATTGATCATCCGTCGGGTACATGATTATCATCCGTCAGGTTACCTTGTTGATCATCTGTCGATGGCTTTGTTGATCATCCGTCGGGTAGCTATTTGATACTTGACTTCATTTCACTTATACAGAATTACAAGACATCTTATATTTACAATTAATCAACCTATTCTGCATATCTATTTAAAGTCAACATGACTTATATGCTACTACATAATCTATACAAAGGTGTTTACAGAAATGTGCTACATGACTTATTGTTACATAAGCTACTCACTCGATGGATGTTAAATCATCATCCGTCAGGACTATATTGAGTCATCCATCGGGACTATACCTGATTATCCATCGAGTGCTACATTTTTCACTAAGTTGAATCTACTAAGGTGTTTTGTTAATGAAATCATCAAGTTCACAACATATTCCCAATAATCTCCCCCAATTTATGTCTACTAGAATTGTAGCCATAAATTAAGAAAAACTTGATGATAATAAAACACTCTAAAAATATAGATTTAAAAAGTAGTAGATAAAACTGAAAAGTGCTGCCTAATTTACTGCAAGATTCACAAGATAAAGTGTACAAGGATTTGCTCACAATCATTTTCAAGGTGCTCCTCCAGTCTGAGCAGATTGATTTATTTCCTTGATTGTCTGGATTTCTTCCCTAGCTTTCTATTGTTTTCTTCTATCTGATTTTGGAGCTGTCTGTGGAATTCAAGTTCATCAGATTCTGAAAGATCCGGCATTCCTTGCATTTCTAGAAGATTCTCATTTCTAGATATGCTCAACTGGTCCTCTAATTTGAAGAATCTTCTAACTCCCTTATCATTCATAAATTCCATCAGCCAGTAGGGCCTTAGATGTACTCTACTCCCTGTGTAAGGAATAGTTAAGGTCTTTGGGAGTGCATCTTTGGCTCTAATACTCCTCAGTTCTTCAATCTTCTTTAGAACTAGTCTTCTAGCTATCACATGAATCCAAAGTTCTTCTTGAAGGATGAATAAACATTTATTCAGTACAGATTGGCTCTCTTGAAGAATCCTGTGAAGTGGCCATGATATCTCTTTTCCTCCCTTTTACTTGAATACTAACCTTTCAGATAGATTCCTGTAAGCATCAATCCCTCTAACTTCTTCCAGTTCATCTAGATAGAGGTTTAGATCAGAGAATTCCTTGATGTCACAGATGTACATGATATCTCCCTTGTTGACCTTGGTTTGAGCTTTGGTTAGGGACTTGGATCTGAGAGTTGAGGGCTTCACTTTCTTAACTGCTCTTGACTTTGTCTTCTTTGGCTTCATGATATGAGGTAGATTGAGTTCAGGAATTAGTAGACTATCCCAGCCTATTGGCTCATCCTTTGGAATGATAGGTTCACCATGAAAATTCTTGGATGGATCTATCTTGAATTCTTCATGTGCCACATAGGGCATGGATGTTTGAGTTGTTGCAGATGTAGACTTTTTAGGAAAGTAGTCTTCCATCTCCTCTTCACTAAAATCCAATTTTCTCTTAGAGGGAAGCTTGTATCTGAATTTTCTTTTCTGTTGAGGTGCTTCTTGCATTTTCTGATCTTTAGATTCAGTGGTTTCAGATGGTTGTTCACGAATTTGTTCTGTGGGTTTCACATCTTGCAACTTGGCCAAGATAGCGGCTTGCTCCTTCTTTTGTTTGAGCTTTTTAGCATCTAGAGCAGCTTGCTTCTTTTCTTGCTTCAATCTTGCCTTTTCTTCTCTTTTTACTTCAGCAAATTGAGGGTGTCCAGCCACCACACAAATTTCCTTACTATTTCTGAAAACTTTGGCAATTCTCCTTTTCAATACTGAATCAGCTGGATCCTTGTAGAATGCAATAGATCTTGACAACAGTTTCTTATCATCAGGATTTGGTGTCTTATACACTGTGTCCAAAG
Organism: Apium graveolens; assembly: GCF_009905375.1. NCBI lineage: Eukaryota > Viridiplantae > Streptophyta > Magnoliopsida > Apiales > Apiaceae > Apium > Apium graveolens. Next base: position 170,905,737 of record NC_133657.1, read on the forward strand.
GTTTCTTGAGTGAAGACTTTGGGTAGTTCACCTTTGGCTTCATGATTAGATCTGCCTTTGGGGATTTGATGCAGGATGTTTGGCCTCTTTCCAGATAGTTCATGCTCATATCATTCACAGAAATTTGCCTGACTTGAGAGTGATGAATAACTAATTTTTCTGGCTTCTTTTCTAGACCAAATTTCTTTTGAATATCCTCATTAATTTTCTCCCAGTTGATTGGACTCAACTGCTTCTTCTCAGCTGCACTCAAAGTGGCTGCTGCTTCATTTATTAGATCAATGATATCTTTAGTTGTTGGCTTAGTGAAAGTAATTGTAGGCACAATTACTTTGCTAACTTGAATGTTGAGCTGTTTCTCCCCCTTACTTGAGCCTTTCTCCCCCTTTTTTTTATCATCAAGTTGTGTGGGAGGGAGTTGAGCAGCCACCAACTGTTGGAGTAGTGCAGTCTGAGTTTCTTGATTGTTAAGTATCTTGTCTATTGACTTCTCTACAGCAGATAATCTTGAGTCCATGGCCTCAACTTTCCTATTGAGATCAGCCTCCTTCCTTTGTTTTTGAACTATTTCAATCATGGTGGTAGCAGGAAGTCTAGCATCCAACCTTTCTATGACATCCTTCTTTACTTCAGAAATTTCTTGCTTGATTGCATCCACACTCTAACTGTGTTGGAGGGCTTAAATTTTATGCAGCCGGAGTGCTTCAAGATGTGCTGTGAGTAGCTTCTTTGTGCTGGCATTAGAAGATGCCTGAATGGCTGCTTGGGTGTCATGAATTAGCTTGAATAGTGTTGATTGGAGATGTGAGTAGGAGCATTCTTTTATTAGCATCCAGGTAGGAACATCTGCATCTCCCCCTATGCTCATGCTGTCTTCCTCATCATCCCCATCAGCATCCCCAAAAGAAGTTTCATCCAGTTCAAAATTCACTGCCAATGTTGGAAGGCATAGCAGTGATGGCATCATTTGCTCTCTGTAAAGATTGTGTAGTATGCACCAAGTTCAGCAATCTTTCAGCCTCCTCATTGCCCTGTACATCTAGAGTTTGATAAGCTATAACAGGGTGAGTAAATGTCTTAGCATCTAGGGAAATAGAATCTATAACAGCTTGATATTCTTGCTGAAATAGCCTTTCCATTTCTGCATCATTAACATTCATTGACTCACTTGCAATAGTTTCCATCCTTATCACTCTTGTACCTGTATTTCTCTCATGATCTCTCTTTTATTGCATCAAGGTCTCACCTTGGCTCCCCAACCTCACGCCCTCACCTTCACCATCTAATGTGGGACTCCTCACACTCACTTTTGCCAGTCCTAAGAAATGGACTGCATTGGTTCACTCTTTTCCTCTCCTTTTTCCTTGGAGCAACCCAGAATCTCACTCATTTCACTCCCTTCCCGCAGTCCTAGGAGTGATTGAACTACTACTAAGTCTTCTGTACTTGTAATAATTGATGAAATTTGAAGCTATGCAGAGACACTCGAAGGATAAGGAATATCCGTCGGGTTAGCAGTTTGACTATCCGACGGATAACTGCTGTTAAGCTTATCCATCAAGATACAATCACTACTCGACGAATGAAAGATATCCATCTGGATAGAAGAAATAGTTGAGTTTGGAATGGAGACTATTGTGGACTGTGTGCAGATTGATGAAAATTTTGGCACTGATGTCTCAACAGTCCCAGAAAGAAATGGCAAGTGAGCCAACAAATCATCTAGAAGATGATGCTCACTTGCTTGGATTTTTGCCTTATCCAAGAGAGTTAAAGATGTTGAATTTAGGAAGTGATGTATTTATCATGTCAACATCCAAAGAGTGTGTGGGAGAATTTGGTGTTTCAGGTGTTTCAATGATGAGAGATTTTGGTTGTGACTCCACATTTATTGGAGCCACATCAACCTGACTTTGAGAAGGTGCAGTGACTGTGTCTTTAGCAGTGACTGTGTCTTTAGCACCAATTTGCACAGTGTGTGAACCCTGTGCATCCCCAAGGGTCTTTGATTTCTTCTTTCTAGTGTAAGTTTGGGGTGATCTTGTGTCCCTTACCCTTTTGGCCTGTGCTCTTGGCTGAGAGCTTGTCTCAATGGTAACATCCTTTTGGGAGGATCAAACCAGTAATGAGCTAATATCCTTATTAAGCACTGCAGTTTGTTGGGAAACTACAGCGTGGCTAGGCTGGGAAACATTCACCTCTCCAACCTTATCCTTAGGGTTTCTTTGATGTTCACCCTGTCCCTCACATTTCTTACCCACCTTCACACTCCCCGTCTTTAGGTTTGGTGCATTTTACAACTGGTATCTTTTGAGAGACACCAGAGGGGGCTTTCTTTGTCTTTGTTTTTGAAATTTTGGATTTGGTAGCTTGGGTAGGCAGCTGTTGGGCCAATGACACAGTTGTCATAGCTACACTAGAATGCAAAGAAGTTTGTGAAGTTGGAAGAGTAGAGACAGTGGAAATTACCTCATTTACCCGAGGTGCTTCCATTATTGGGAAGTAGAAGAGTGACACCTCTTTGTGATGGTTTGCTCTGTTTAATCTGCAATGATTCTCCTTTCTTGAACCCAATAATCTAATTTGTTGGTTGGGTTCTCAAGTACAATATCCTCAGAGAGGTGGTTAGCAAGCATCATTAAAAATATAGGATAGTACACATTTTTACCCCTCTTATTTAGCTCCCCTAACTTAAACCCCAACTCAAATATGACTAGATCACTAAAATTGAAAAACATTATCAGTTACTAGCATGTAAAGCATGTTGAGCATGGAGATATTAACTGAATCAAAATTGCTAATTTTACCAGAAAATACTTTAGTAACTACATCACACAGATAACTCCATTCCTTTCGAAGACCCAACCTTCTATTTTCACTTAATTTAGAAGTAGAGAGTGCATAGCCCATGGAATTAAGCATATTAATAATATCAGTGTCTGTGTGTGGAGTAGTGACAGTATTATCAAGAAACTTGAAGCATGCTTTAACAATATCACTATTAACACAGAATTCCTTACTTTTAATAGTGAAAGTGATAGTCTTATCAGTTGAGTTGTACACTACAGTCATCCACATTTCTTCAACAACCTCACAGTAAATGGTGGGTGACTCCAGCATGGCATAGTTGAGTTTGCAGTTCTTCACAAAATCCATCATTTTGTGGTAGTCGCCAGACTGCTGAATCCCCTTGTTCACTAGAGTCATGAAGTTGTTCTTCTCATAGATAAATCCAGTTTGAGACATGATCTTGACGACTGGTGCCATTGTTAGAGAGTGAAAATTGCACAGAGAGAGATGATAATTGCTTTTGAGAAAGAGAAAAGTTAGAGCAGATGAATTGAGAAATATAAAAGAAAAGAAATGAAAATGAATTATACTTTTATACTATCTCAAAAATAACTGGCAAAAAAATATAAAGTAAAATAAAGTGACCAATAAGAATTGCCCAAAATAGCCGTTAAAAAAAGAAATAAACTGAAAAAATTCCATCACTTATCCGTCGTGTTATGCTTACAAACTGTAAGTATACTCGATGGATAATGTTCAGAGAATCAATTGCTAAAAATAAGACAATTCGACGGATGAGGATAAATCAGTTATCCGTTCAGACATAAAATATTCCAGAAAAATAATTGATTTTATTAACAAATTATATACCGACGAATGATCAAACTCGATGGATAATGATCATCCGTCAAGATATAAATTTTGACTTAGCCAAAATTTCATCCAAGACTGAAAAATCAATTAAAATTTCTGGCTGTATTACAACTTGCAAATTATCTGAAAAGGTTTAAGAAAAATTAAGCATACCTAACTCACTTACCAACGTTGAAAAGGTGGATTTATCCAGTGGCTTGGTAAATATATCTGCAAGTGTTTTTCACTTGGAACAAAATGTAGTTCCACAGTACCATTTATTACATGTTCCATTATGAAGTGGTACTTGATGTCTATGTGCTTTGTTCTTGAATGCTGTACTGGATTTTCAGTGATGGCAATTGCACTTGTGTTATCACAGAAAATAGGAATCCTTTCCACTTGCAGACCATAGTCTAGCAATTGGTTTCTCATCCACAAAATCTGTGCACAGCAACTACCAGTAGCAATATATTCAGCTTCAGCTGTAGAAGTAGAAACTGAATTTTGCTTTTTACAGAACCAGGACACAAGCTTGTTTCCAAGAAATTGACAGGTTTTTGCTGTACTTTTTCTATCAATTCTGTAACCTACATAATCTGCATCTGAATAACCAGTTATATCAAAACCAGAATCTTTAGGGTACCAAATGCCAAGTTTTGGTGTTCCCTTGAGATATCTGAAAATTCTCTTAATAGCTACTAAGTGAGATTCTCTAGGATCAGCCTGAAGTCTAGCACAAAGACCTGTAGCAAACATTATATCTGGCCTACTAGCTGTTAAGTACAGAAGTGAGCCAACCATGCCCCTATAACTTGAAATATCCATAGACTTTTCAGTAGTGTTTAATTCAAGCTTAGTTGCAGTGGCCGTGGGAGTTTTTGCAGATGTGCAATCCATTAGATCAAACTTCTTTAAAAGATCATAAATGTATTTAGTTTGACTAATGAATATTCCATCACTAACTTGCTTAACTTATAAACCAAGAAAGTAAGTCAGTTCTCCCATCATGCGCATTTCATACTTACTTTGCATCAATTTGGCAAACCTTTTGCAAAGTTTTTCATCTGTAGAGCCAAAAATAATGTCATCTACATTAATTTGAACAAGTATGCTAGAACCATTAACATTTCTAATGAATAAAGTTTTGTCTACAGTACCTCTAGTGAAGTGATTCTCTAAAAGAAACTTTGACAAAGTGTCATACCAGGCTCTAGGTGCTTGCTCCAATCCATGGAGTGCTTTCAAAAGATAGTATACATGATCTGGTAGATGTGGATCTTCAAAACGAGGAGGCTGACTGACATAGACTTTCTCCTCTAAATCTCCATTTAGAAAGGCACTCTTGACATCCATTTGATAGACATTGAAATTGGCATGGGCTGCATAGGCTAAGAAAATTCTGATGGCTTCAAGTCTTGCAATAGGAGAAAAGGTTTCATCAAAATCTATTCCTTCTTATTGACAATAGCCCTTAGCAACCAATCTAGCTTTGTTCCTGACTACTATGCCATTTTCATCCATCTTGTTTCTGAATACCTATTTGGTGTATATTGGATTCTTTCCTTTAGGCTTAGGTACCAGCTTCCAAACTTTGTTCCTTTCAAATTGGTTTAGCTCTTCCTGTATAGCTAAAATCCAATTAGGATCCAACAAAGCTTCTTCTACCTTATTTGGTTCTTCCTTAGATAGGAAATTTCTATATAGACATTCTTCTTGAGTTGCTCTCCTTGTTTGAACTCTAGAAGAAACATCACCAATGATGAGCTCAAAGGGGTGACCCTTTGTCCATTTCCTTTGTTGAGGTAGATTAGCTCTAGATGAAGAGGCCTCATTGTTGTCTTGATGTGTGATTGAGTTTTGATTAGTAGAAACTCCCCCTGAGTTTGTGAATCTATGATTTGAGAAAGAAGGATTTTCTATAAGTGATCTATTATGACTTTCAGCTCCTTTTGATGACCCGACGGATGGTGAATTTTGAGTACCGACGGATGAAGCTGGTTGTCTCCCGACGGATAAAGCAGATTGTCTCCCAACGGATGAAACATTTTGCAACTCGAAAGATGTTAAATTTTGTGCTTTATTGGTAGTAGATTTTTCTGCATTATCCTTTGAAACTCTTTCTTGATCACTTTCATCATCACTGTCATCACTAACCATCTCCACATTGTCAAATTTGAGGCTCTCATGGTAATCTCCATCTTGTAGTCCTTCAATCTTTTTATCATCAAATACAACATGTATTGATTCCACAACAATGTCCGTTCTCAGATTATAGACTCTATATGCTTTACCAATAGCATATCCAACAAAAATTCCTTCATCTGCTTTAGCATCAAACTTCCCATTCTGATCAGTTTGATTTCTCAAGATATAACATTTGCAGCCAAAGACATGAAGAAAATTTAGATTTGGCTTCTTGTTCTTGAACAATTGGTAGGGAGTCATGCATCTTGCTTGATTAACCAGAGAAATATTCTTTGTGTAGCATGCAGTATTCACAGCTTCAGCCCAGAAGTATGTTGGTAACTTTGATTCTTCAAGCATTGTCCTTGCAGCTTCAATAAGTGATCTGTTCTTTCTTTCTACTACTCTATTTTATTGTGGAGTTCTTGCTGCTAAAAACTCATGCATAATCTCATTCTCTTCACAAAATACTCTCATAAGAACTCAGTTCCATTGTCACTCTTGATTCTTCTAATTTTGAAATCAGGATGATTGTTGACTTGCCTTATGTGATTGATGATGATTTTACTAGCCTCATCTTTAGACTTAAGGAAATATGTCCAAGAGAACTTTGAGAAATCATCTACAATTACTAGGAAAAATCTTTTCCTTGAGATGGAATACACATTGACTGGTCCAAACAAATCCATGTGTAGCAGTTGTAAAGGTTCTTCAATTATTGAATCAAGCTTCTTTTTGAATGATGCTTTGATTTGTTTTCCCTTTTGGCAAGCATCACACAGTCCATCATTAGAAAACTCCAATTGAGGAATACCTCTAACCAGTTATTTCTTTACAAGCTCATTCATGGTCTTGAAGTTTAGATGGGATAGCTTCTTGTGCCATAGAGAACTTTCATCTTGAATTGCTTTACTGAGAAGACAAGTAACAGATTTTGCATTTGATGAGTTGAAGTCAGCTAGGTATACATTTCCTTTTCTCACTCCAGTGAGAACCACTTTGTTGCTCCTTTTGTTTGTCACAACACAGGCTTCTGGATTGAAGGTTACTGAATTGCCTTTATCACAAAGCTGGCTGATACTCAACAAATTGTGCTTGAGACCATCCACTAAGGCAACCTCCTTAATGATGACATTGTCTTTTGAAATCAAGCCATATCCCACAGTATAACCCTTGCTGTCATCTCCAAAAGTAATACTTGGGACAGCTCTCTCCTTGAACTCTGTGAGCAGGGTAGAATCTCCAGTCATGTGTCTTGAACAACCACTATCCAAGTACCATAGATTATTTCTGTTTCCCTATACACATTAAAATCAAATCAAGTTAATTTTGGTACCCAAGTTTCCTTGGGTCCTGCCTTGTTAGCTTTCTTCTTCTGTTTCTTAGGTTTGATCTCATTTGACTTGGGGATATTAGATTCATCATTAGTTATCTGAGTTGGACCTTTGAAATTATTCATTAAAACAGAATTATCATGCACATTTTGATTAACAGGAATTGGCATGCTAATTGCAAACATGTTATTCCAGTAGAGCATGCTAAATGGCATTTGTGGCATATTAAATGCAGCATAATAAGGATTAGGTGCAAATGGCATATTAGCAAATTGTGCATTCATATTCTGTGTATACATAGCATTCAAAGGCATTGAAGGCATAACAGTCATGTTGGGAAAAGAAGAGGGTACAGACATAGGAGTAGGCATGGCAAGTTTGTAATTAACAGACAAATGATTAGCACTACCACACTTAACACAGATTTTTCTAGGAGCATATTTATCAGGTGTGTATTTGTTATGTTTTTTAATCCCTACTTTCCCATTTCTATTGTTTTTCTTTTTAGCCTCTGTTTTAACCTCAATCTTTTCTAGTCTGTCATTCAATTACTTAATGGACAGATGACCAACATTCACTTTCTTCTCCTTCTTCACTTGACTAGATTCTCCTGAAATAAAGTTTTTGGAAACTGATCCATATTTTTCATTTAACTTGGCAAGTTTGGCTTTACTCACAGGTTTGCTCACAGCCGACGGATGAGGATTTATGTCACTCGACGGATAATCCTTTTGGTTATCCGACGGATGGCTCTCATCATCCGTCGAGTCCATATCTGTTAGCAATCCTCCAACCAAATTGGATTCCAGTTTCTCATTATTCTTCTTCCAGGCTGCATCACAAAATGACTCAATACCTTGAACTTTGGTGATTTGAGCATGGACATCTCCAGATGATTTCCATGCCTTAATCACCTCCTGTTCATGATCAAGCTGCTTCTTCAAAATTTCTTCTTTCTTCAAGGACTCAGTTAATTCCTCCTTAGCAATCTTACATTCTATTCTCAATTTTTCAAATTCAATAAACTGAGACTCTAGCACATTATTCCTCTCACTTAAAAACAAATTGTTTTATTTTATTTTAGCATTTTCCTTAGTGAGAGACTTAAGTGTAACACACAAGTGATATAATTCTGTAGACATGTCATTGATAGCATCATTACACTCATCTTTAGATAAATGTGCTAGGTTAGTGGTGATTACCAGATTACTGGAAGAACTTGTCTCTATTTCATCAGACTTGGACATTAGGGCTAGATTGACATAGCTGACATCCTCATCCTCATCCAGACCATCTGCTGCCCAGTCATTTTCTTGTGTAATGAAAGCCCTTTCCTTTTGTTTGAGCAACTCAAAATATTTTTGTTTATAATCCACAGGCTCAAACTTTTTCTTACTGGAATCTGACTTTCTACACTCACTGGCAAAGTGCCCTGCCAAGCAACATTTGAAACATTTGAATTTTGATTTATCCACCATGCTTCTATTTGGCTTAGCTGCTCCAAAGTTCTTCTTGAACTTGAGCTTGGAAAATCTTCTAGAAAGAAATGCAAGATGTTCATCAATATCATCCATATCATCTTGGCTCAAAGGATCTTCATTTTCTGCTACCAGCCCCTTGCCCTTATTTTCACAGACCTTTGAAGTAGACTCAACAGCTTCTGTCTTCGTCTCCTTCTCTTTCTCTAACTCAGCAACCAGTGCAATGGACCCTCCTTTCTTTCTCCCTTTCTCCATTCTTTCATCTTGCTCTATTTTAAGCTCATAAGTCTTTAGAATGCCATACAGTCTCTCTAGTGTAAACTCCTTGTATTCTTGTGCATTTCTCAAGGAGACTGTCATTGGTTTCCATTCTTTTGGTAGGGATCTCAGAAATTTGAGGTTAGAATCTTTGGTTTGGTAGACTCTTCCATGCAGCTTTAGAGCATTTAGTAGCTTTTAAAATCTACTAAAGATATCAGTGAGAGTTTCACCTTCTTTAAAGTGGAAATGCTCATATTGCTGAATTAGTAACTTCATCTTGTTTTCTCTAACTTGTTCAGTACCATCACAGATAATCTGAATTGTATCCCTTCCTTGGCAGTTTTGCATTTGACGATGTTGTCAAATATGTCACCATCAACTCCATTGAACAGAATATTCATGGCCTTCTTTTCTTTCCTGACTTGTTCAATATCAGGATCTGACCATTCATGCCTTGGCTTGGGAACTGATGGCTCATTTCCAGTTGCAGCTCTCATTGGTACATGAGGACCTCTTTCTATGCAATCCGCATAGGCCTCATCTTGAGAAAGTAAATGAAGATGCATCTTTACCTTCCAATGATGGTAATTATCTTTGTCCAGAAAAGGAATCTTGACTCCAACATCCTTCTAGTTTATCTTGCTGTTTGTTGTGATCTTTAAACTCTTTGTGCTTCAAGAGCTTGCTTTGATACCAATTGTTAGTCCCTAACAATGCAACAAGAATTACAGAAGGGGGGTTGAATGGAATTCCTGAAACTTTTTCTGAATTATAAAATGTTCTAACTCAAAATATATATTTGAGTGTTTTGATTTGCAAAGTGCGGAATGATAAGTTAAAATGAATCAAAACACAAAATAATAAAAACACAAGTCTTTAAAACTTTATGGTGGATTTGAATATATCCACCAGGGATATATATATATATATCGAGAGAACCCTGTGAAGCTTGAATAGCTCACAACTGCTTATAAATAAGAACAACTAAACTTACAGAGAAATGCTAAAGGATACAGCTTACAATTATTTCTCTAAGAAATGTATTTGCTTAGTCTTCTTGTTGTTCTACTTGCTACTCTTGGTTTATATATCACCAAAATTACATAGTAATAAGACAAGATAATAAAACAAAAGCTATCAAGTATAATACTATGCTGCTTCATTACTCTATTCCAGCATCTTTGAATATCTTCATAATAGCATGGAAATAGCAATACTTCTTTGTTCTCAAAAACCCAGTTGAATAGGCTGCCACATTCCTTTTGCAAACACTCGACGTATGTGACTGTGTTGTCACTGTCAATGGATGTTTCAATTAATCATCCGTCGGGTACATGATTATCATCCGTCGGGTTGCCTTATTGATCATCCGTCGGTGGCTTTGTTGATCATCCGTCGGGTAGCTATTTGACACTTGACTTCATTTCACTTATGCAGAATTACAAGACATCTTATATTTACAATTAATCAACCTATTCTGCATATCTAGTTAAAGTCAACATGACTTATATGCTAGTACAGAATCTATACACAAGGTGTTTACAGAAATGTGCTACATGACTTATTGTTACATAAGCTACTCACTCGATGGATGTCAAATCATCATCCGTCGGGACTATATTGAGTCATCCGTCTGGACTATATCTGATTATCCGTCGAGTGCTACATTTTTCACTAAGTTGAATCTACTAAGGTGTTTTATTAATCAAATCATCAAGTTCGCAACTTATTCTCAACAGATTCATAGCGGAGCGGCAGTATTTGAATTGACAACATATACAGCTGTGGTTCAGAAAGCCATGATCATTGAAGGAGAAAGTGAAATGTCCCAAAAGGAAATGGGACACGGAAATTTTCAGAACCGTTTCAATAGGAAGCCGGGATTTCAAGCCCGGACAAATATGAATTTTAAAAGGATAGGACAAGGCAATCAGAGAGCGGGTAATCGTTTCCAAGCTCCCAACCAGTAGGGAATCATCAGACCCCCATTACCATACTGTAAAACATGTGGTCAGAAAAATACGGATGTCTGTAACAAGGCAAATGTGACATGCTTCAAGTGCAAGCAGAAAGGGCATAACTCCAATGAATGTCCAGCAGAGAGAATAGAAGTTACTTGTTTCCAGTGTGGGAAGAAAGGTCATGTTGCCATGGATTGTAGAGGACCAGCGATGGAAGCTAGTGTTCCAAAATTGTTGGCATTACCTCCACCATCACAGCAGAGTCAGCCTAGGGCGAGAACTTTTAATATGTCTATGAAGGAAGCTGTGCCGAGTCCTAGCGTAATTGCAGGTACGCTTTCTGTGAATTCGGTAGATGCAAAAGTATTGATTAATTCGGGAGCCACTAGATCTTTTATTTTTGAAGAATTCATTAATAAGATATGTTGTGAAATTCAATGGTTGGGCGAGACGTTAATTATAAAATTAGCGAATGACGACCAAGTTCCTGTAGATCGAGTATGTCCCGAATGCGATATTGATATAGCCGGACATTATTTCTTTGTGGACTTGATACCCTTCAAGTTAGGAGAGTTTGATGTTATTTTAGAGATGGATTGGTTAGCTTGTAATAATGCTCAGATCGATTGTGCGAATAAAAAAGTGAAATTGCGAATTACGGATAATATAACGGCAATATTTAGGGGTGAGAAATAGCGAAAGAAGTTCCTGACAATGATGCAGACTTAAACTGATTGCTACGACAGGGATGTAAAGTTTATAAAGCTTATGTGTTGGATACTGAAAAGGAAAGCCCAAGGATAGAAGATATTCCAGTTGTGTGTGAATTTCCTGATGTTTTTCCAGATGAACTTCCAGGATTACCGCCAGATCGAGAAATCGAGTTTACTATTAATTTAGCACCAGGTACAAAACCAGTTTCGAAAGCTCTGTATCGAATGACACCAGTTAAAATGAAGGAGTTGGCAACACAATTGCAAGATCTTCTGGATAGAGGAATTATAAGACCCAGTGTATCCCCATGGGGTGCACCAGTATTGTTTGTTAAGAAGAAAGACGAAAGTATGTGACTATGTATCGATTATCGTGAACTAATAAGTTGACTATCAAGAATAAGTATCCTTTACCACGTATCGATGATTTGTTTGATCAGTTAAAAGGAGCCGCATGGTTTTCTAAGATAGACTTGAGGTCGGAGTACCATCAACTAAAAATCAAGGCCGAAGATATTCCCAAGACTGCTTTTCGTACTAGATATGGACATTATGAATTCCTCGTAATGGCATTCAGTTTGACTAATGAACCAGCAGTATTCATAGATTTGATGAAAAGGGTATTCAAGAAGTACTTGGATAGATTTGTGATTGTATTTATTGATGACATCTTGATTTACTCAAAGACTGAAGAAAAATATGTCGAGTATTTGAGGATTACTTTGGAAATCTTAAGAAAAGAACAACTTTACTGCGAAGTTCTCGAAATGCGAATTTTGGTTAAGAGAAGAACAATTTCTGGGCCACATAATCAGTAGTGAAGGAATCAAAGTTGATCCAGCAAAGATTGAAGCTGTATTAAATTAGGAGAGACCAAAGACACCGACAGAAGTCAGAAGTTTCTTGGGATTGGCAAGTTATTACAGAAGATTTGTTAAAGATTTTGCGAAGATATCTACGCCATTAACCAAGTTGACTCGAAAGAATGAAAGGTTCGTATGGAATGAAAAATATGAAGAGAGTATTCAGGAATTAAAGAATCGATTGGTGACCGCACCTGTACTTATGTTACCAGATAAGCAGGGAGATTTTATCTAGGATGCGTATTAATGCAACACGGTAACGTAATTGCATATGCTTCTAGACAACTGAAACCTCATAAACAGAAATATCTTATGCATGACCTGGAACTAGCAGCAATCGTGTTCGTACTAAAACTTTGGAGACATTACCTTTATAGCGAGAAATGTGAAATTTACACAGATCATAAAAGTCTAAAGTATATCTTTACACAAAAGGAACTTAATATGAGACAACGACGATGGCTAGATTTAATCAAGGATTATGATGTTACCATCAGCTATCATCCAGGAAAAGCGAACGTTAGTGGCAGATGCATTAAGACAGAAAGAAAGATTGAATATGTTGACTTCTTCATAAGAGTTAGTCAGAGAATTTAAGAAGTTGGAAATTAAAGTTCATATTCCAGGAGAATCTACTGAAGTGATCTATGCAATGACATTTCAGCCAGAACTGTTGGAAAAGATTCGAAGATGTCAACAAGAAGTAATGAGTCAAGAGGACGACAACTTAACAGGAGAAGAAATCATAATTCAAAAAGATGATAAAGGAATTCTACAATTTTCATCAAGAATCTGGATACCTAATGTGCCAGAATTGAAAGAAGAAATATTACAAGATGCTCACAACTCAAGATATTCCATACATCGAGAAAGTACAAAGATGTATCGAGATTTGAAGGAAAGCTTTTGGTGGCCAAACATGAAGAAAGAAATAGCAGAGTGGGTAAGTAAATGTTACACGTGCCAACGAGTGAAAGTAGAACATCAACGTCCAAGCGGATTGCTACAACCACTTGATATTCCCGAATAGAAATATGAACATCTAGCAATGGATTTTTTAATAGGACTTCCAAGAACCAGAACAAATCATGATGCAATTTGGGTGATCATCGACAGACTAACCAAGTCAGCACATTTTCTTCCAATCAACGAAAGGTTTTTGCTCGACAAATTAGTGCACTTATATTTCAAGGAAATTGTGATGCTACATGGAGTTCCTGTATCCATTGTATCTGATCGAGATCCACATTTCAATGCAAGATTCTGGAGACAATTTCAAGAATGCCTTGGTACCAAACTAAATATGAGTATCGCTTATCATCCACAAACAGACGGACAGAGTGAAAGAACAATCCAAACAATTGAAGATATGTTACAGGTTTGTGCGATTGACTTTGTAGGCAGTTGGGATGAACATTTACCACTAATGGAATTTTCTTACAATAATAGCTATCACACAAGTATCGGAATGCCGCCTTATGAAGCTTTATACGGAAGGAAATGCAGATCACCTGTGTATGGGGATGAAGTTGGTGAACTGCAAAATCTTAGGTCCGGAACTGATTCAACAGACTAAGGAAAAGATCGAGCTTATTTAAAAGCGACTCGAGGCAGCGCAAAATTGACAACGCAAATATGCAGACCAAACTAGAAAGGATATGGACTACCAAGAAGGATAGCATGTGTTATTAAAGGTATCTTCATGGAAAGGATTAACCAAATTTGGCAACAAGGGTAAACTGGAGTCACGATACGTTGGTCCATTTGAAATCTTGAAGAAAGTCGGGAAAGTTGCGTACGAGTTAGCCTTACTACCTCACATGCAGCATATTCATAACATGTTTCACGTGTCGATGCTTAAGAGATATAATCCTGATTCTAGACATGTAATAGAATATGAGCCGATAGAGATTCAAGCTGATTTATCATATGTAGAGCAACCAATAAGAATTCTAGATCATTTGGAAAGAGTATTGAGAAATAAGTCTATATCTTTAGTACGAGTTCTGTGGAGAAATCCTTTGGTTGAAGAGTCAACCTGGGAACTTGAAGTGAAATGTTAGAAAAGTATCTCCAGTTATTTTCTTAGCAAGATTCTGAGGACAGAATCCTATTAAGGGGGGAAGGAATGTAACGATTGAGAAATTACACTTCTATTATATCGTGATAAAGATAAATTATGTGTTTTATTATGTCATTTATGTGTAAGTAGTCATAAAACCCTAACTGTCATTTTTCGTATCGTTAGGGTATTTTCCGGGTATTTATCGGATATTTTATTTCGTATTAAAAGCTTTTGTATCAAAAGTTATATGACCCGAACTATGTTTTAATAATTCATATTTCAAATAAAATATTTGGCCTTATTTTTATCAGAATGGCTTGTACTATTGTGTTATTCTGAACATTTGGATATTTTACAAATTTTCACGTTTCGTGAAAAATGACTTTTCCAGGCCCCTTCGGGTGTTAAAAACCCCACAAAAATCATATTTTTATTTTTATAAAATTATGGGACTTTCAATTATACCATTTCTTTGTATTTTTGAATTATTCGCAATTTTTGGGAATTTTTGGCATATATATTGTATACATTAAATATTTAAAAATTAGAAATTAATAATCAAAAATTATAAAATTAGGGGCCAATTAATTTTAATAGATGTATAATCAGGGCCTTAATTTTAATTAGGAGTATTAATTTTACTACTATAAATAGCCTAATTTTTTATTTAATTATTTATAATTAATAATTCAAAATCAGAAAAATCAGAAATTCTCTGTTTTCCGGGTCGGGTTTTTTTCCAGAATCGGGTCAAGAATCAAGCGTGATTTTGATCGAATTTTTTGCACCAAATCAAGTGATGTGAGTACTCAAATTCATCCTTTTGATCTGTTCTTTCGATTTCTAGCATCAATTTCATGTTTTGATTCGTTATTTTTCGATTTCGATTACTAGGGTTTATACCCGAATTAGGACTTTTTGATTCTAGGGTTATTAGGATGATTTGATGATTGATATAACTTCTATGTGATATTTGCAATCGATTCACGGTGATTAATTGAACAAACGATTCCGGGATAGTAAAGTCCGATTATTAGGGATTATGTGATTTTTTTGTTTAATTATTTTTTACTTTAGAATAATCTGAGATATGTTTGAGTATAGGGGTTTGATTGTATATGTTATAAGCTTTATTTTAAGCTATGGAACGTGAATTTTGGTGTACAATTCTAAAAAAATGGGTGTTGGCCGGAGTTCATGTCGGTTTGATCGGAGGTTGGAATTCAGGGATGATTCTGGTGACTGAACGATGTGTTTGTGATGTTGAAGTGAATTGCAATCGATTCCAGTCGAGAAACAGACCAAACGATGTTGGTTTTGGCCTAAATTTAACTGAATGGAATTGGGAAAACCCACCGGAAACTGGGCATTTTCCTGCGAGTTCTTCCTAACCCGTTTGTTCATCTTGACCTGGTTGCAACCTGTTTTGCAACCCGGTTTTAATCCATTTTGTCATAAATCCTATTTTCTGACAACTGTTTCTGGATTTTTAATTTTTATTTTATTTTTATTAATTAAAAAAATCAGTTTTATTTATTTTATAAATTGATTAATTAATTATTCAATTAATTGATTTATATTATAAATAATTCTGAAATATTTTCTAAAATTTGAAATTATTTATTTTTTAATTATTTATTATTTATTATTTATTTATTAACTATTTAAAAATAATTAATTATTTTGATAATTAATCAAATTATTTTCAATAAATGATAATAAATTCAGTTTAATTCCAAAAATTATGGAAAAATCATTTTTAATTATGATTTTTCCTAAATAATTATTTAAAAATATTTTTGAGGTTCAATTATTTTGAATAATTAATTATATTGAATAATAAATTGATTTATTCTTATTTAATGAACAATAATTGACCCGTTTATCCGACTTAGGCGAACTGAAAGCCTTTCGACTCGGAAAAATGATCTAGTTTTCATTAAAAATAGTTTTAAGTCCAAATTTCTTTTAGAAGCGAGTCGACTTACGATATTTATTTACTTAGAAGCCCTATTACTTATAGAGACGAGTCCAATAAATTCCAAAAAATAGGAAACGAGCCAAATATTGTTCAAAAGAGCGAATAACGAGTCGATTTCGGTTCTAAAAATTATTTTGAACCTAGAATAAATATGTGACTTATGTGCTATGTGAATTATGTGGTTAATTGAGTCCTAATTGTTATTAATTATTATACGAGTCAATTATAAGCGTACGGGTAGACGGTATGGGCTACATGAAGTCGGTTTGGGACGTAGTTGAGATACGAGTTGACTAAATAAACTTATTTCTTTGATAGAGACGAAGCCAACAAGGTGGATCGAGCCAGTGTTAGAGAACAGTGATATACTTATGGTAGATCGCGTGAAAGACAAGTTTTTCCTTATTCTAAATTCAGAATAGTGATTTTTTCAAGTTTTTATCATAGTTACACACTGATAATTCCTATTCACAAACACTGATACACAATTATGATTCCTTTATTCATATTTCATTTCGATTCCTGATTTTCTCCCAATTCGTTGAATCCTCTATTCATATTCCAATAGTTTTTATATATACATATATCCTAATATATTCTGATGTTGGGATACATCAAAGCATACCGATTGTTCCGGTTGCTTATCTGTAGACTCGATGGTGACGATTAGGATCAGGTATACACTTGATCCTAAGGACTGGGAATTAACTGGATCCTTGTGTTGGGCCGTAGAGCCTGGGTACCCGAATGGATCTATACATTGAGGTATGGATTTGCACTATATCCTAGCTGATCAGCAGGATATAGGATGTGAACTTGTGTCCAGTTTAGTTTATTGATACTCGCCGACAATGGCCTTTGTTCTCTTCTTGCGAGGTTATATCTTTGCAGATGTAACCAAATTACCGATTCATTTAGTTTATTATAACACTGTTTATATATTGTGGACTTGTTGAGCAACTTATGGCTCACCCCCTATTTTGTTATTATTCACCTTATTGTTTTCAGTTAAGAAGGAAAATGAAATCTATCCGGACTCGCGTGGTAAAGAAACGAGTCAAGCGGCAGGACCCTCTAATAGCAAAAGTGCTGATCCCGATTCAGGAAGAAAGCTTTGAGTTACCTGAGTAGGTGTAAATAGATATGGTGTGTTTGAGTAAAAGTGAATTTAGTTTAAAATTTGTTTAGACAATGGTTTGTAATAAAGAGATTTCTGTGAGATTTTAAATTTGGTTTGTAATAAAAGTAGAGTGTTGTTCTTGTTTTTATACTTTAACCTAAAAAGATCCTGGTTAGGTGTAAAAAGGGGTTAGATATATGTTGCGTAATTATTATACAGGTTTGTACATGTTTGGTGATTTGCTAGTAACCCTAGACCTAGATCCCGGGTTTGGAGGGCGTTACATATACAATATATAGTAAATTGGTATGATGAATTAATATATACTGTTAGCATATATTTTGCGCAGAACTTACCACAACAAATTTTTAGGGAGTATTAAGATGATATTTCAGAAACCATTATTTTCGTGCTTCCTATTGGTAAAAATACACGTGTCAGATTCCATAAGGAGGAGGGATTATTTAAGGATGTCGGGGTATTTTTTCAAAATTACCCAAGAAAATATGGCATAAGTGTAATATTCACCTATAAGGGCAACAACCCCTTTATGGTTAATCTTCTAAATGAATAAAATATTAAGATTATTTATAATATGGGCCTGGAATTAGCGTAGAAATATAATTAATATTGAATTAATTAGACCTGATACGGTCCAGTAACGAAGCCCAATTAATGAGGCCCGAAGCCTTGATTATTTATTAATTTATTAATTAATAAATGGGGTGAAATAACAGCTCATTAAGTATATCCAATAGAGGATAAAATTCATTTTAAGTGGCCTCCAAGGCACCTAAACCAACAAGGGATCTGCTTTCTACGTTTTAAGACTCCAAAGTCTATTCTATAACGGAGACTTATTCATCAAGTCTCTTAACCCTAGTCCAATTCAAGGACGTCCAATATCTATATAAAGGGTGTTACCCCATCATAAGAACTACAATTTTGGCTTGATTCTATAAACTCACAAAGATACGTAGGCATCTTGTGAAGGAAGATTTAAGCTATGAAACACAAGTACAGCCATTAAAGCCTTAATCTCTCAAACTCTGGCAGTAAATATCGCAATAATTATAACCTAATTTTTTACCCATAACATTTGGCGCCGTCTGTGGGAAAAAGACATCAACCATGATAATCACATGGAGAGGAAACAACAGAGGAACTGACAATCCAGTCCCATCACGGACAATCTCATCAATGGTGGAGATACCCTCACACTCAACTTATGCCTCAATTCAAGGAGGAGCCCCCTTAGGGGCATCTGAGGCTCAGCCCCAAGGGACGAATCCCTTAGTCTAAGATCCTCCCCAAGGAACGAGTCCCCTGGCCCTTCAAGGGACGAATCCCCAATTTCAGTAGCTGCATGCAATCATAAACCCTCAACCCGTCGGGTATGAATACTTCATATTCGCAGAAAAGGATTGCTTTTCAGTGGACATAAGGGCGCACGACCAAACCACCTTTTGGGATGCCTCTATACCTTGAGATTGAAGGGAGTGGACCATCTAATCGAGGTGAAGGACAACGGCGAATACCCAAATACATTCTTGGCTTGGGACCTATCCCTGAGAATCAAGAGTTCTCTGGACCTTACTCTGCCAGAGACTCCGACTCATCGGATGAAGAAGTAGCTATAACGAGCTGGTAAAGTGTCGATGCCTAATGACTATCAGCAACCCAAGAACACTCAAGTGACGATCCCTCATGATGTGCAAGAGAGAATCAGGGCTCACGAAGCTGAGATCCAAAGGTTGAAGCGTGACCTAGAGATACATCTGACACTGAGATCTCTTCCTACAATGAGACAAAGAGATCTTCCGAAACCATCATTCACTGAAGAGATAATGAATGCTCACATCTCAAGAAAGTTCAAGATGCCCACCATCAAAGTATATGATGGTAATGGGGACCTAGCCAATCATGTCAGGACATTCTCTAATGCCTTGTTGCTATAGCCTGTAAACGACGCTATTAAGTGTCGGGCTTTCCCTCAAACCCTGTCGGGTTTGGAATCTATTAGATCCGAGGTGGCAGGTGGCAAGCAAACACATTTTCACGTTGATGAGGAAGGTATGATATGGTTGGGAATTAGAAGGGTCTATTCGTGAGAAATATCCACATTTATTCGATTCAGGTACATTTTTAGTTTCGTTTGATTTCGAGGACGGAATCCTTTTTAAAGGGGTATATATGTAATATTTGTGAAATTTATTTATTTTGATAATAATAATAATAATAATAATAATTAGATTAGAATTATTGAATAAATGATTTTAATATCTGCTAATTAGAAAAGAAAAAGAACTCGTAATATATGTAGCTGGGTATTAAAATTCTAATTATAATAGACATAAGATTTTTAATGCAATATATATGTTGGCAAACTCGTTTACTATTTAGCTACAAAGGTTAATAAAAAAAACCTAAAGAAAAGCGCAGTTGTGGAGAGAGGGAGGTGAGATGAAACAGAGGGAGGTGAGGCGAAACAGAGAGAGCAAAACAGGTATTCACATACGTGTATATTTTATTACTTAACAAAATTAGTTAATTGAGTCGTGTATTGTTGTATTGTTAGTCGAGATATTGGAGTCATTATTAAGCCCCCTTTCTATTTCCGGGTAAAGGGTTAATTCAATAACTGCTAAGACTGTGGCCACTATGTTATCAAATCAAGTTGTTGATGTCAACTACTAAATACATGCTCGGGTATGTGTATGTCATGTAATTTGTTTTTTTATTCAATTTGAATATACGTGATTTTGCTATATATTTATGTTAGATATATTTGAAATGTCATGTCTTAACAACATGACATATCAGGACTTACTGAAATCAGGACTTACTGAAGTCAGAACTTAATATCAGAACTTAAGGTGTCAGAAGATATATATCAATACTTAAGTGCGGGAAGACTTCAGATAAGGAATGAGACTGATTTATAGAAGAAGATCTGGACTAAAATAAAAGAAGATATGCATTGAAGAGTTAGAGGACTAAAAGACTTGTAGAAGATATCTGATTAATATATTTTAGGAGACAGAATTATATTCTATATCAATTAGAAGATATCTTGTAACTGTGTACTATATAAACACAGCTTAGGGTTTACATTATATGTGTTATCATTATCGAGAAGATTATACATTGTAACCTAGCAGCTCTTAGTGATATTGTTCATCACTGAGAGAGAACAACAGTTCTATTGTAACAGAGTTTATTTGAATATACTTGATCTTTGTTACATACTTGTGTTGAAATTGATTTGATTGTGTAAACACTGTATTCAACCCCCTTCTACAGTGTTGTGTGACCTAACAAGTGGTATCAGAGCTTCTCTGTTAACACATATACAGTAAAGATCCAAACAATCATGTCTGGAGAAACACAAACTCCAACCAAGCCCACCAAAACTCAAGAAACTCAGAACACTCAAACCTACAGTCGATATGAGACAATTATGGTTCCCATACTGAGACCATCTGAGTATCCCATATGGAAAGTGAAGATGACTATGTTTCTGAAAGCTACAGATCCAGATACCTTGACAGAATTAATGAAGGACCACATAAGCCTACCAAACTCTCTATTGCAGTTGCTGATCAACCAGCAAAGACCATACCAAAGGAGAAAAGTGAGTACACCGCTGAAGACATCTCATTTATTACCAAAGATGCAAGGGTAAGGCATTTGCTGCATAGTACAATTGACAATGTCATGTCAAACAAGGTAATTGGATGCAAGACTACAAAGGAGATATGGGATGCTTTGGAGACAAGATGCCAGGGAACTGATGCAATCAAGAAAAACAGGATGATTATACTCACACAAGAGTATGAGCATTTTGACTCAAAAGCTGATGAGTCATTAACTGATTTATATGACAGGTTTTCCAAACTTTTGAATGATCTATCACTGGTGGACAAGGAATATGATCTTGAAGATTCAAATCTAAAATTCCTTTTAGCTCTTCCTGAAAATTGGGATTTGAAGTCTACAATCATAAGAGACAACTATGACCTTACTGAAACTACTCTTGATGAAATTTATGGTATGCTCAAGACTCATGAACTTGAGATGGATCAAAGGAGCAAGAGGCATGGAAGAAAGTCAAGGAGAGTTTCTCTTAAAGTTGAGGAGGAATTGTAATATCCGGGATATATCGTGTAATTATTTTTGCTATTAAATAATTATTATGTGTGTTCAGTATCTATTCTGTGAGTTAATTGTTAAGTGTTATCTGTACTTGCATATTCAAAAATAATATTAATTGAGTATTTTAATTTTTATATGTCCAAAATAAAACATAGATAATTGTCATATCGTCCTAATTATTTTTATATTGATTTATGGATTTATAAGGATCATATGAAATTTATAAAATCTTTTTCCGAGTATTTAAAATCTATTTTATAAAAACGGGAACCAACCGACGTCAACCGTTGTTACGTTTTTGGAACCCGAAACTCTTCCGAGAACTCCTTCCTAACCTAATTGTAATATTCCGAGCATATTCCATGTTTCGACTTTTTTGATCCGGCGTACGGTTTGTTCTGCGCGGGTCCCGGCGCGATATTTTCGATACAATATTCGCTTCGGTAAATCAATAAAACCCGTATTTTTGATAAACGGGAGCTTTTTATTAAACTATCCCAATTATCACTTCGTAGTACGTGTAACCAGGCGCTGAGACCAAGACCGCAGTACAAATTGTACTGATTTGGATAATTATCCCGAAAACTGATACCGTTTGGATCAGTTTTTATAAATAAACGTACCGTTTTATATCCGAAATGATCCAACGGGATACTAATTTTCCATAATTATAAATAGCCTTTTACCGTATTTTATTTCGTACCAAAATCATTTGCAGATAGTTAATTTTATAATTTTCAGAGAAAAACCCTAATTACATAAACTGTTCTAAGAATCAAACAGCAAAACAAAGGCGTTACCAATCTCTGTTTTCAAAGCTTGAGTAACCAAAATGAAGGATTTGAAGTGTTCTACCAGATTCTGAGCTTTGTTTTACTGCAGAAATCAAGGTTTATTTTCTATAATTTTATTTATTTTCGAATTAAATTTATTAAAAATATGAATTTTTGTTCGGATGATTGTTTGTATGATTTGATGATTGCATGTTATAGAGCTTGTTTTCCTGATGATTTTGATATATTATACGTCTGATTTGGAGTTCAATAACATGTTCAAATTTGAGTTTGATTTTCGAATTTCAAAATTAGGGTTTATAACCCGTATGAATGTTCTTAATTGAAATTTGGGGGTTTCTTATTCTGGAATAGATTGATGTTGTGATATAATGGATTGTGTTCTCTGTGAAATTTGCAATCTAGTCGTATAAGTTTCATGAATCACCGAGGTCTGTAGAGAAGGGAGTTGTCTTTTGAAATTTTCCGATGTTCGCCGGAAACTGGAAAACTTCACGGCCAAATTCCGGTCAACTCAGGGATGATTAGAATGATTTGTTGGTATGGTTGAGTTCCTGGTGAAATATAGATGTGATCTGGAGGTGTTGGTGGGGTGAGGACGCCGGGAACGTGTTCTCCGGCCACTCCTGTATTTTCCGGCGACGGGGCTGGAAAATTACAGTTTAGTACCTATAATTTTGAAAACGATGCAGTTTGGTCCCTGAAGTTTCAAGACTTTGCAAATTTAGGATTCCTGTTTTAAAAATGTTTAAAAATCATATTTCCTATTTATTTTTATTATAAAAATTCATTTTTAATTTCTGAAAATTCTAAAAATTAGTATTTTAATTCTGAAAATTATTTTTAATTCAAAAATAAATCTGAATTAATTAGTTAATTAATTTCAGTTAATTTTTAATTGATTAATTGGTCAATTAATTCGAAAATTAATTGATTAATTGATTTAATTAATTATTAATTGATTTTAGATAATTATTTAATTAGATTTAATTATTTAAAAATGATTTAAAAATTTTGAAAAATAGTTTCGAGCTTTAAAATATTATTCTAAATTATTTCCAAGGCTCGATAATTATTATAAAATTGTTTCGGAGCCAGAATTTGCCAACCGAACCCTGTTTATTAATCCGAAATTGATTCAACGATCCGTTTTAATTCCGAAAAATGTTTTAAAAATCATTTTAAATACCAGAAAGCCTATTTATGACCCGAGACTTCTTTATAAATGATATATCATTGATTACGTGATATATTATGTGCTATACGTGACTGGTTGATTGACTATAGGTCTATATATTCGGTGTTTACTTGATTATTGCATAACTTTCAATCCGTTAATCGGATTTGGGTAAAACGAAGGGTAGATAGAAGTATGTGTTGAATAGAATTCTATGAGTTAATTATTGATAGATGCTTATGATATATGAGCAGAAGAGGCAAGGCGTAGGAAAGGGAAACAGGTAGTTGAGGAGTAAGACGGTTGTGATTGGAAGCGAGTGTAGTGTAGTAAGCTAATACCAGGCAAGTGTTCTGAACTTTCTTGAGATATTGTAGTATTTGATAGTCTTGCTGATATTGCAAGTGCTTTGAAGCACTAAAACCCAAACTCTGATTCCAGTCATTGTTCTTGAGCCATGAACCTTATTCTTTCTAGACCATTGATTGTTGTATACCCTAACACGAACCTCAAGTATACTATACTACTCCACAAATACATGCAAACAGAATCCCAAACACCATACTGAATTACTTATATACTCAAACATTGTATCCTATGCTTTGAAAGCCAAATCTTTGAAAGCCAAATCTTTGAAACCCTGAAATGTTGATTCCTTTGTTATCCAATTCTTTCAATACCATCATCCAAGCTTTTAAATTATCTTATTAATCCTTACAAGGATTGAAACCCTTTCATTGTTAAACACTCATTGTTGTTAATGATTCTGGTTATTGTTTATTATTGCTTATTCTGTTATTATGTTAGAATTGGATTGTTTTTATAAAATTGTGGACCAGATTCGTGGTCAGACCATATAATGGTCAAGCTAGGCCAATGTGTGCCTTGGATCCAGTAGTTAGAGCAATGTTGTGTGCCTTGCTCGGGGTTAGTGCGTGACTGATCAGCAGCCTAACCTTGGTTTTTAAATTAAAAGTATAATATCCAATTCTAAATCATAATCCATTGTTCACCTAATATCATAATCATGTTCTCTTGATGATCATTATTCTTAGTTTTGTCATTATGACTTGTTGAGCTAGTTAGCTCATTTTTGCGATGTTGTTTATATTCTTTCCAGTTAAAAAAGAACCAGTTGGTAACGAGGATCCCCAGTCCAGTGCGAGAGCTAGGGGTTCAGGTTGAAAAAGCTGAGCTAGTAGGCTTCTTTTGGAATAATTTAAGTTTGTAAAAGTTGTAATAAAGTTTAATACCCAGTTTGAGTTTGAATGATTGGGATTTGAACGGTTTGTAATATAAGTAGATGTGTGGCTTGTGTGCATATTTTAACCTGTTGCGATCCGTGGTAGTTGGTAAATAGGGTCACTGTATATTATTGTTATCTTTATTATTATTAAAAGTAGGTTATAAATAAGGCGTGTGTGTGTGTGGACCCCAAACTTCTGACCCGGGTTTGGAGGGCGCCACAGGTTTGGTATCGGAGCTACAGGTTATAAGTCACTGACACAAGCCTAGGTTGAGGGGAATGGGTAGAGGGTTAGAATTAGAAGTAAGGAATAGAAAGATAGAACGTTGAGAGGTTGAGTGCTTCGGTATATCAGGTATTAGTGTAATTCGCGTTATGGTTCGAGATTCTTATATTGCGATATGATTTCAGATAGCAGCGATGGCCGACTTTTTTATTCCCGTATCAGCTGATCACTCAGAGCTTTCAGTTGGAGTGCCGTCTTCGGATCCACGTCCTGTTGTTCCACCAGTGTTGGCTATACTACCTCCACCTGTGTTGCAGCCCGTACCACTGCAGGCTATTCCACCTCCAGGCATGAGGCCACCTATCAGAGTACCCCCACCAGCTGATTCGGATTCCACTGGGCATTCAGTTGCGAGTGCCCCATTCCAGTCTACATTTCCCCCAGTTCCTTATTACCGGTATGAGGCTCTTCTATTGGAGCATGATTCCTTGTTGACCCAGATCAGAGAGCTACATCATATCATTAGGACTACAGATGCTGATAGTGGTGTGAGGGAGCTTCGAGAGGAGATTCATGTGACACGGAGGGTTCTTGAGGCTAGGTTACATGGAGCTACACTACTTGGCAGAGGCCCTGATGCACTGATGGGTTGGGCTACTGAGGTGATGGAGGACTTTGAGAGGCTGGCAGGACCAGAGTTTCCTTGGAGCTGAGCCAGAGATTCAGAGATGAAGATGTTGAGCAGTGTTGTTATGGTTATGTAGTATGTACAGTAGTGTGTAGTGTGTATCAGTAGACTTTTGAGTTATATTTATAGACTAGCTATGCTGACTAGTGAGTAGATTGTTGTACCCTTTTTGCTTTTACTTCCGAAGCGTCTTTACGCTTGTACTACCTAAAACTTTTGATCTATATATATCAGTACTTTTTTCCTTTCCAGCACTGCCATTTACTTTATTGCATCTGTGTTACCTTACCTTATTTATTGCACCAGTTATACCCTGTGATACCATGTACCATGTTTTCCATAACTGTTCATATTCTGTAAAGAAGCATGCAATTTACTTAGTTACAACTGTTTTCAAAAAGAGATATTTCTGTTTTGCAAAACTGTCCTTTTATGCAAAAGATTGATTCAAAAGCTAAATAAGTTGATTGATTCTTTATAGAAAATGCCTCCCAGAAGAAATACCCGCACCAACACCCAGAATGAAGAAACCAACAATAATAACAACCAAGATGATACGAATCCAAATGTGAACCCAGGACCCATGGACCCAGCAATAGCCCAGATTCTTCAAATCTTGGCCCAACAAACAGTTCACATGGCACAACAACAACAAAGACAGACCAACCCCCAGGTAACTTTTAAAACTTTTCAGGCAGTAAACCCACCAGAATTCAAGGGTTCCTTAGAGCCAATTGAAGCAAATGTTTGGTTAAAGGAAATAGAGAAGGCATTGCCTTAGTGAAAGTAAAGGAAGAACAGAAGGTTGAGTTTGCAAGTTACTATCTGAAGAATGAGGCCACCTATTGGTGGGAAATGGTGAAGACATTGGAAGGCACATATATTATTACTTGGGAAAGGTTTAAGGAATTGTTTTTAGAAAAATATTTTCCTCAGTTTGTTCAGGATCAAATGGAGCTGAAGTTTTTAGAATTAAAGCAAGGGAACATGTCGGTAACAGATTATGAGGGTAAGTTTGAGGAATTGTCAAGGTATGTACCGTCGTATGTGGATACTGACAGGAAGAAAGCTAAAAGATTTCAGCAAGGTTTGAAACCATGGATCAGAGGGAAGTTAGCCATTTTTGAATTGGATACCTATGCAGGAGTAGTACAGAAGGCTATGATCGCAGAGACAGAGAGTGAGATGTTCCAGAAGGAAAAGGAAAGCAAAAAAAGGAAAGTTGAGGGAAGTGAGGGTCAGCCACAATTAGGGAAGTTTCCAAATTTTAAGAAGGGTAAGTTTCAGCCAGGGAGAAATTTAATTTCAGGAGACTAAATACAGGAGACGGAGGCCAGAGCAACCGTCCGGTTAATATAAATCAGCCAAGTCAGTTGAGACTAACTTTTCCGGATTGTCAAGTATGAGGGAAGAAGCATGGAGGAGTTTGTAATAAGTTGAATGTGGTATGTTTCAAATGCAACCAGAAAGGGAACTATTCGAGGGAGTGCCGAAATCAGCCAGCAAGAGAACCAGCAAGTAAGGATCAGCCTATCCGGAATCCAGCAGTAAAAGTTCCAGCCATTGGATTTACATGCTTTAAATGTGGAAAGCCAGGACATATGGCCAGGGATTGCAAGACATCAGCCCCAGTCAGTAATGCATTGAGGATTATGGGATCTACCCCAACAGTAAATGAGACTCCAAGGGCTAGAGTTTTTGACATGTCGGTGAAGGATGTTATCCAGGATACGGATGTCATGGCAGGTACGCTTAATGTGAATTCTTTATGTGCCAAAGTGTTAATAGATTCGGGAGCAACTCGATCGTTTATTTCACAAGATTTTGTTAGTAAGTTAAATTGTCCAGTTGAGTGTTTAAATGAAATAATGACTGTGTAATTAGCAAATCAAGAACGTGTATCTCTTAATCAAGTTTGTGGGAATTGTGAGATTGAGATTTCTGGTAGTAAGTTTTGTGTAGATTTGATACCATTTAAGTTAGGAGAATTTGACGTTATATTAGGGATGGATTGGTTATCTAGGCACGATGCCCAGATAGATTGTCGAAATAAGAAGGTAATGGTGAAAATGCCAGATGAAAGGATAGTAACATTCAAGGGTCAAAAATAAGTAAGGAAGTTCTTAACGATGATTCAAGCCAAGAAGTTACTACGACAAGGATGTGAGCATTTCATGGCATATGTGATTGACAGAAGTCAAGAACCAACAAAACTTGAAGATATTCCCGTGTGAATGAATTTCCAGACGTATTTCCCGACGAATTACCCGGACTTCCTCTAGATAGAGAAATTGAATTTGCGATCGACTTAGCACCGGGAACAGAACCAGTATCCAAGGCCCCGTATAGAATGGTGCCTGTTGAGATGAAAGAGCTAGCGAAGCAATTGCAGGAATTGTTAGAGAAAGGAGTAATCAGACATAGTATATCCCCGTGAGGAGCCCCGGTATTATTTGTCAAGAAGAAAGATGGAAGCATGAGACTGTGCATCGACTATAGGGAGCTCAACAAGCTGACAATCAAGAACAAGTATCCGTTACCCAGAATCGATGATCTGTTCGACCAGTTGAAGGGAGCCAAGTACTTCTCCAAAATTGATTTAAGATCGGGATATTATCAATTGAAGATCAAGCCAGAAGATATACCAAAGACAGCTTTCAGAACAAGGTATGGACATTACGAGTTCTTAGTGATGTCTTTTGGATTGACCAATGCCCCGGCAGCATTTATGGACCTGATGAACAGAATTTTCAAAGAGTATTTGGATAAGTTTGTTATTGTGTTTATAGACGATATTTTAATCTATTCAAAGACGGAAGAGGATCATGCGGAACATGTGAGAACGGCTTTGGAGATTTTAAGGAAAAAGAAATTATACGCTAAATTCTCGAAATGTGAGTTTTGGCTACAGGAAGTTCAGTTCTTAGGACACATAGTCAGTAACGAAGGGATCAAAGTGGACCCAACAAAGATCGAGGCAATTACGAATTGGGAGAGACCGAGAACACCCACTGAGGTAAGAAGTTTCTTGGGATTGGCAGGATATTATCGACGATTCGTTCAGAATTTCTCAAGGATTACAACACCATTGACAAAGCTTACACGAAAGAATGAAAAGTTTATATAGAATGACAAGTGCGAAGAAAGTTTTCAGGAATTGAAGCGAAGATTAATCATGGCACCTATTTTGTCACTTCCAGATGATCAAGGGAATTTTGTAATTTATAGTGATGCTTCTCACAAAGGACTAGGATGTGTTTTAATGCAGCACGAAAAGGTGATTGCGTATGCGTCAACGCAATTGAAACCACACGAACAGAAGTATCCTACTCATGATTTGGAGCTAGCAGCCATAGTTTTTGCTTTGAAGATTTGGAGACATTATTTGTATGGAGAAAAGTGCGAGATTTTCACGGATCACAAAAGCTTAAAGTACATATTCACACAGAAGGAACTTAATATGAGGCAAAGAAGATGGTTAGAGTTAATCAAAGACTATGATTGCTCGATTAATTATCATTCTGGTAAAGCGAACGTGGTAGCAGACGCATTGAGTCGGAAGGAAAGGTTGAATGTGTTATCAGTACCTGAAGGTATATATAAGGAATTTCAGAAATTGGAATTGGAGATTAAAGTTTGCAAGCCTGAGGAAGCGAAAGTATACAGTATGACTTTCCGGCCGGAGTTGTTGAAGAAAATAACGACAGTGTCAGGAAAATGTAATGGATCAAGATATAATCGTTTGGTAGGTGAGGAATTATGCACGCAGAAGGATGATCAAGGTATTCTTAGGTTTTCTTAAAGAATTTGGATTCCACCAGTGACGGAGCTGAAAAATGAAACTTTACAAAAGGCACATAGTTCAAGATATTCTATCCATCCAGGGAGTACCAAAATGTACAGAGATTTAAAGAAGAATTATTGGTGGCCATACATGAAGAGGGAAATTGCGGAATGGATTAGCAAATGTTATACCTGTTAGAGAATTAAAGCAGAGCATCAGAGACCAAGTGGATTGTTACAGCCATTGGAGATTCCAGAGTGGAAATGGGAACATATTGCCATGGATTTTATAGTTAGATTACCAAGAACAAGGGCTAATCATGATGCCATTTGGGTTATAGTGGATAGACTTACCAAGTCAGCTCATTTTCTGCCTATAAATGAAAGATTTTCGCTCGACAAGTTGGTCCATATGTACCTGAAGGAGATTGTAGTTCGTCATGGAGTTCCTGTGTCTATTGTATCTGATCGAGATCCAAGGTTTAATTCAAGATTTTGGTAGAGTTTTCAAGAATGTTTGGGAACAAGACTGAATATGAGTACGGCCTATCACCCCCAGACGGATGGCCAAAGTGAAAGAACGATCCAGACAATCGAGGACATGTTACGTGTTTGTGCTATTGATTTTAAAGGAAGTTGGGACGAACATTTACCTTTGGTAGAGTTTGCTTACAACAACAGTTATCATGCCAACATTGGGATGCCACCCTATGAAGCCCTTTATGGACGCAAATGTAGATCTCCAATATATTGGGACGAAGTAGGAGAACGCAAGATACTTGGACCTGAACTGGTACAGCAGACAAAGGAAATTGTTGAAATTATCCAGAAGAGATTGATAGCCGCACAAAATCGTTAGAGGAAATATGCAGATCAGTCAAGGAAAGACATGGAATTTGAAGAAGGAAGCTTGGTATTACTGAAAGTATCACCGTGGAAAGGACTAACGAGGTTTGGAAAGAAAGGAAAACTGGGTCCAAGATATGTCGGACCTTTCGAGATCCTAAAGCGTGTTGGCAAAGTAGCTTACGAGTTGGCGTTACACCGCACAAGGAGCACATTCACAATGCTTTTCATGTATCGATGCTCAAGAAATATAATCCAGACTCCAGGCAATATAATAGAATATGAGCTAATAGAGCTTCAGGCAGATTTGTCATATATAGAGAGTCCGATAGAGATTTCTAGGGGAGAGAGAAGTATTGAGAAATAAAGTTGGTAAATTTAGTAAGAGTATTGTGGAGAAACCCAAAGGTTGAAGAGTCAACCTGGGAGTTAGAAAGTGATATGAGAGAAAAGTACCCTCATTTATTTTCTTAGGAGATTCTGAGGACAGAATCCTTTTAAGGGGGGAAGGATGTAATATTCGGGATATATCGTGTAATTATTTTTGCTATTAAATAATATTATGTGTGTTCAGTATCTATTCTGTGAGTTAATTGTTAAGTGTTATCTGTACTTGGATATTCAAAAATAATATTAATTGAGTATTTTAATTTTTATATGTCCAAAATAAAACATAGATAATTGTCATATCGTCCTAATTATTTTTATGTTGATTTATGGATTTATAAGGATCATATGAAATTTATAAAATCTTTTTCCGAGTATTTAAAATCTATTTTATAAAAACGGGAACCAACCGACCGTCAACCGTTGTTACGTTTTGGAACCCGAAACTCTTCCGAGAACTTCCTTCCTAACCTAATGGTAATATTCGAGCAGTATTCCATTGTTTCGACTTTTTCGATCCGGCGTACGGTTTGTTCTGCGCGGTCCCGGCGCAACATTTAGATACAATATTCGTTCGGTAAATCAATAAAACCCGTATTTTCGATAAACGGGAGCTTTTTATTAAACTAGTCCCAATTATCACTTCGTAGTACGTGTAACCGAGGCGCTGAGACCAAGACTGCAGACAAATTGTACTGATTTGGATAATTATCCCGAAAACCGATACCATTTGGATCAGTTTTATAAATAAACGTACCGTTTTCATATCCGGAATGATCCAACCGGATACTAATTTTCCGTAATTATAAATAGCCCTTTTACCGTATTTTATTTCGTATCAAAATCATTTGCAGATAGTTAATTTTATAATTTTCAAGAAAAAACCCTAATTACATAACTGTTCTAAGAATCAAACAGCAAAATGAAGGCGTTACCAATCTCTGTTTTCAAAGCTTGAGTAACCAAACGAAGGATTTGAAATGTTCTACCAGATTCGAGCTTTGTTTTACTGGACAGAAATCAAGGGTTATTTTCTATAATTTTATTATTTTCGAATTAAATTTATAAAATATGAGTTTTTGTTCGGAACGATTGTTGTATGATTGATGATTGCATGTTATAGAGCTTGGAATCCTGATGATTTTTGATATATTATACGTCTGATTTGGAGTTCAATAACATGTTCAAATTTGAGTTTGAGTTTTCGAATTTCAAAATTAGGGTTTATAACCCGTATGAATGTTCTTAATTGAAATTTGGGGGTTTCTTATTCTGAATAGATTGATGTTGTGTATAGTGGTTGTGTTCTCTGTGAAATTTGCAATCTAGTCGTATAAGTTTCATGAATCACGAGGTCTGTAGAGAAGGGAGTTGTCTTTTGAAATTTTCCGAAGTTCGCCGGAAACTGGAAAACTTCACGGCCAAATTCGGCCAACTCAGGGATGATTAGAATGATTTGTTGGTATGGTTGAGTTCCTGGTGAAATATAGATGTGATCTGGAGGTGTTGGTGGGGTGAGGGACTGAAAGGAATATGTCCTAAGTCCAATCATGTATTAGGATTTAGGAATAATTCCTGTGTAATCGTTTTGATTTCATTGATATTAATAAAAGACTTGTTTTGTTTTTATTACGGGCTTTATCTGTTTAAGTGTTTAAATAAGATATACCATATTTAGAGTAAAGCTTTTTATGATTATGATGAGATCATAATAGTGAGACCTAAAAGATGATAACTCTAAACTTAAATAGTTCCTGGTCGTAGGATTACTAACTGGTAATTAAAATCCGCAGAGATCGGTACATACTATGTTGCTTCATTATGAAGGATGTCTTCTCATAGACATTTGTGTGGTGACACTATAGCTAGTATGTAGGTGCTTATATAGAATAAGTTCACTGAACATGACTCGCACAGCTGAACAACTGATGGAGTTCACTCACGTGTCAGCAGTTGTTCACATAGTGATAGTTGTACAAGTATCCTTAGACTTGAGGTCATCATAGTCATCTTATGTACACTGAACTATGCTTTGGTTTAGTTCTTAGTCTCCAGGGACAATTATTAGGGCTCTACTGGGTATAGAAATTTGTACACGAAGATAGTGTATGATCAATAAAGGATCTACCCCTTCCAGTGAAGGAAGCGAATGTTCAAGGCTGATCCACTTATGCTAGTTCAAGAATCTCTGGCCAGAGTGAATGAAATTAGAAAGGAGTTCTAATTTGCATAGAACTAAGCATAGTAAATTGTAAGCAAGTGATTAAATTAGATAGGCTTGACACGAGATCCATGCCTTGTATTTAATCAGGACATTGTAGGGTAGAAGGAGTTTATTGTACGGTAACTATTCACTGAATAGGTCTTGGTATTTAAGCAGTGAATTCATATTATCCGGATAGTCGCGATATGCTGAGAAGTATCCCTCACGATGTAGAATAAATAGATTAATTAATTAATCATATTTAATAAATTAGAGAATTTATATAATAATGATAAAATAGTTTTATTATTTTATTTCTACTGGCTTAATATTGAACCTACAGGGTCACACCATAAAAAGAGAATGATTTAATGGTGGAGGAATTAATTAATAATGGCTAATAATTATTTGTGAAATAAATAATTAATTGGCAAATTTAATAATTGATTAAATGAGTTTAATTGATTATAGATTAATTAAGAAAAGCTTAATATTATTAATTAAGGATTTAATTTTTTGGAAATTAAATCAAGAGAGAGAATTATTTCTAAAGTGTTTAGAAAAAGGATTAATAATTAAAAGGTGTTTTATTATTAATGAGAATAATAAATGGGATAATAATAATAATATTTATGGGAAAAATTTCAGCTGAAAATTTTGCCTATAAATATACTATTATAAACCCTATTTTATTCTAACCCCAAATTTTATAAAACCTAATTCTCTCCACCTCCTTCTTCTCCATAACGTTTTTTGGTGGATACCGGTGGAGTGCTTCACGTTTGAGAGAGCAGCTGCTAAGAATCTCCGATCGTTGCTTTGGATCGCATATTAAAGGTTAGTAATCGATCCCTATGTTTTTACCATGATTTATATGCTTTTATTTGGATTTTATATATGTAAAAGTGCTTTTACATGCTTCCGCTGCGATTAAAATCCAACAAGGACGCCGAGAACGTGTTCTCCGGCCACCCCTGTATTTCCCGACGACGGGGCTGGAAAATTGCAGTTTAGTACCTATAATTTTGAAAACGATGCAGTTTGGTCCCTGAAGTTTCCAGACTTTGCAAATTTAGGATTCATGTTTTAAAAATGTTTAAAAATCATATTTCCTATTTATTTTTATTATAAAAATTCATTTTTAATTTTGAAAATTCTAAAAATTAGTATTTTAATTCCGAAAATTATTTTAATCAAAAATAAATCTGAATTAATTAGTTAATTAATTCAGTTAATTTTTAATTGATTAATTGGTCAATTAATTCGAAAATTAATTGATTAATTGATTTATTTAATTATTAATTAATTTTAGTTAATTATTTAATTAGATTTAATTATTTAAAAATGATTTAAAAATTTGAAAAAATAGTTTCGAGCTTTAAAATATTATTCTAATTATTTCCAAGGCTCGATAATATTATAAAATTGTTCGGAGCCAGAATTGGCCAACCGAACTCTGTTTATTAACCTGAAATTGATTCAACGATCCATTTAATTCCAAAATTGTTTTAAAAATTATTTTAAATACCAGAAAGCCTATTTATGACCCGAGAATTCTTTAAATGATATATCATTGATTACGTGATGTATAGTGCTATCGTGACTGGTTGATTGACTATCGGTCTATATATTCGGTGTTTACTTGATTATGCATAACTTTCAATCCGTTAATCGGATTTGGGTAAAACGAAGGGTAGATAGAAGTATGTATGAATAGAACTCTATGAGTTAATTATTGATAGATGCTTATGATATGTGAGCAAAGAGGCAAGGCGTGGGAAAGGGAAAACAGGTAGTTGAGGAGTAAGACGGTTGTGATTGGAAGCGAGTGCAGTGTAGTAAGCTAATACCAGGCAAGTGTTCTGAACTTTCTTGAGATATTGTAGTATTTGATAGTCTTGTTGATATTGCAAGTGCTTTGAAGCACTGAAACCCAAACTCTGATTCCAGTCTTATTCTTGAGCCATGAACCTTATTCTTTCTAGACCATGATTGTTGTATACCCAAACACGAACCTCAAGTATACTATACTACCCACAAATACATTCAAACAGAATCCCAAACACCGAACTGAATTATTATATAACTCAAACATTGTATCCTATGCTTGAAAGCCAAATCTTTGAAACCCTGAAATGTTGATTCCTTTGTTATCCAATTCTTCAATACCAGCATCCAAGCTTTTAAATTATCTTATTAATCCTTAAAGGATTGAAACCCTTTCATTGTTAAACACTCATTGTTGTTAATGATTCTGGTAATTGTTTATAGTTTATTCTGTTATTATGTTAGAATTGGATGTTTTTATAAAATTGTGGACCAGATTCATGGTCAGACCATATAATGGTAAGCTAGGCCAATGTGTGCCTTGGATCCAGTAGTTAGAGCAATGTTGTGTGCCTTGCTGGGGTAGTGCGTGACTGATCAGCAGCTAACCTTGGTTTTAAATTAAAAGTATAAATCCAATTCTAAATCATAATCCATGTTCACTGATATCCTAATCATGTTCTCTTGGATGATCATTATTCCAGTTTTGTCATTATGACTTGCTGAGTAGTTAGCTCATTTGTGCGAGTTGTTTATATTCTTTCAGTTAAAAAGGAACCAGTTGTAACGAGGATCCCAGTCCAGCGCGAGAGCTAGGGGTTCAGGTTGAAAAGCTGAACTAGTAGGCTTCTTTGGAATAATTTAAGTTTGTAAAAGTTGTAATAAAGTTTAATACCCAGTTTGAGTTTGAATGATTGGGATTGACGGTTTGTATATAAGTAGATGTGTGGCTTGTGTGCATATTTTAACCTGTTGCGATTCGTGGTAGTGTAAATAGGGTCACTGTATTTATTGTATCTTATTATGTTTAAGCAGGTTATAAATAAGGCGTGGGTGTGTGGACCCCAAATTCTGAGGGGTTTGGAGGGCGCCACAGGAATCTTCTAAAGTTGTGTCTCAAAGAAGGGAAGAAAGGCTCATCATCATAAAGTCTGATTTAGAGTCATCATATTCTGATGATGATGATTCAGAAATTGAAAGTTTATCTGAAGCTGATATTGATGCAGAGATGATGTAACTGTGTGCTCTAATGGTGAAGGGTATCACAAAGATAGCCTACAAGAAATTCAGAAAGGGCAAGAATGTAATATCCAGGAGATATCGTGTAATTATCTTTTAATAAAAATTAATATATGTGTGTTGAGTATCTATTCTGTGAATTAATTGTTAAGTGTTAAATGTGCTTGGATGTTAAAAATATTTAATTGAGTATTTAATTTTTATATGTCCAAAATAAAATATAGATAATTGTCAATCTTCCTAAATATTTTTATGTTGATTTATGGATTTATAAGGATCATAAGAAATTTATAAAATCTTTTTGTGTATTTAAAATATTTTATAAAAACGGGAACCAACCGAGTCATACGTTGTTACGTTTGTGGAACCCGAAACTCTTCCGAGAACTCTTCATAACCTAATTGTAATATTCCGAGCATATTCCATGTTTCGACTTTTTCGATCCGGCGTACGGTTTGTCCTGCGGTGTCCCGGCGAACATTTCGATACGATATTCATTTCGGTAAATCATAAAAACCCGTATTTTCGATAAATGGGAACTTTTTATTAAAAACTATCCCAATTATCACCTCGTAGTACGTGTAACCAGGCGCTGAGACCAAGACTGCAGTACAAATTGTACGATTTGGTTAACTGTCCCGAAAACCTAGCGTTTGGATCAGTTTTCATAAATAAACGTACCGTTTTATATCCGGAATGATCCAACGGGATACTAATTTCCGTAATTAAAATAGCCTTTTACCGTATTTTATTTCGTATCAAATCATTTGCAGACAGATAATTATATATTTTCCAGAGAAAAACCTATATTCATATAATCTTCCAAGAATCAAACAGCAAAATGAGGTGTTATGATCTCGTTTTCAAAGCTCGAGTACTCAATCCAAGGTCTTAAGGTGTTCTATCAGATTCTGTGTTTCAAATCACTGCAGAATTCAAGGTTTATTTCCTGAAATTTTATTATTTCGAATTATTTTATTAAAAAATATGAATTTTTGTTCGGATGATTGTTGTATGATTTGATGATTGCATGTTGTAGAGCTTGTTTTCCTGATGATTTTCATATGTCATACGTCTGATTTGGAGTTCAATAACATGTTCAAAATTGAGTTTAATTTTCGAATTTTGAAATTATGGTTTAAACCCGTATGAATGTTTTCAATTGAAATTTGGGTCTTTGATTTAGGGGTTATTAGCGGTGATTATGGATTATG